>NW_009924400.1:0-71465 GCF_000696875.1 Nestor notabilis | reverse complement strand
ATTAATAATATTTTTATTTGCCTTGATTATACTGAAATGATTATTTTCTCACAAAGTAATGTTGTTTATAGCAGTAGTTACTTGCTTGTGGGCAGAAAATGTGAAGCTCAGTGAATGACAGTTCAATCTATTACAAGGTCTGAGCTTTCCCAGACTTTCCAACAAATGAATTTGAGCTAAGGTGAATTAAACTTTCAAGAAACATTTAAAATGCACTTTTTCCTCCTTTAAAATTCCTATATTTTATGTGCTACTTGACAGTCAGTGAGAAATTGAACATAAATCAATAACATGATCCTAAGCACAAAGGGAAAACATAAATTGCTACTTGGGTATATGACAGTTGGATTTGTGAGCATTATGCAACTAAGGATATAGGTTACTTAAGTGCTGTTCAAATATTTGGTCTGTCAATCAAGTTATTTTGACAAGTGACAAATTCTTAAAGTGGTAATCAACCAATATCCCAGGAAACAATTGCTTACCTTAGCACTTCATCTGAAGTTGAAGTAGCTGAATTTGGTGCAGGCAAGAAAAACCTTTTTTGAATGATGCCAGCACAGATGGTGGAATATTAAGCATTTACCCTTAAAAAGATTTCCTTATCTGGGAAGAATTCATCAACAAAGGAGAAAAAACTGGAAGAGCTGTATGAACTGCTCTAACAAATGTTTGGTTAAAGATACTGCTATACAGAATGATACAGTAAATGTTTCTTATTTAAGATAGACCAGAAAAAAGTTGCATGCTTCGGGCAAGAGAATACAGGCCAGTAAGTTCTGGAAAAATGGGTAAAAAGAGAATCAAGATAACACTATGTGAAATTTTAGCCCCTTTTCAATCCTGAAATTCAGGTTAAACTAGCTTAAACTAGCTAATGCACAGAACAAATTGTAAAATTTAATGTAATTTCATACATCTTTTTCAGAGGGCTAAATCTCAAGGGTACTGCAGGCAAAAGAATCAACATTCAACGATGAACAGTTTATTGATAAAATATAATTAAATTGTTAATCAATGAAAATACATTGAAAACTTGTATGGAGTACTGGAAATACTTACAAAAAATCTTTAAATAAAAACCATTAAATAATTTGTTCTATGCATTTCTTCATGTTGTTGATGATACGGCAAGGTTTTATCAGAACATGGACAGTCTTTTATTTTTTAATACATTTAAAACATATTCTTCTGAAATCTGATCCAACAGCCAAATGCCTCTTCAACTTTCAGTGATACCAGGAATATAGAGTCCATATTTGACATATTACCAGAAATAACTTCTACTCCTGCACAACAGCACTATTGTGCTTACAGGATTATCTTAAATGCATAGATTATGTTTTTCTTTTAATCTCTGATGGGTTCAGTTCACAGACACGCAGAAACTATTTGCCCTATTTGAAACTATATTTCATGGCTGCAGGACATTTATTTAGTGTATCTGCTGAGCATCACATGATTCCTGCACACATCTCTGATATCTGCATTTGTGTAAAGGTACAGAGGATTTAATTAAAGTTGACTTCTTCAATGTCTCTCTCCAACTCAGGCTTTTAGCTCTCTATCTTGGAATACATATGAATCAGTCATTTCAATCAAAATCAAACGCTGTAACACAAGCATATAAATTGGATCTTCAGGAGGGCAATGACATGCAAAAGACTCCTTAGGGGGAAAAGTACAAAATTATATCACAGTATATCCAGTCATTTTAATGAATTTACAGTTGAGATGAAGGAAATAACAAGAGATGAAGGAGAATACAAGAAGTAAAACAATATTGCAGTGATGTATTACTGAGAAAAAATATTTAATACGTTGCATAAAAATGAACAGTAAAGAGAGGCTTATGACAATAATCTTTGATGCTGACCTTGTTATCTGTTTGTCTAGGGAAAAGTACCTGTTGATGAGGATCTAAACTTCTTATCCTTTAACCAACTGAGATGTTTTATGAGGGACAGTGGACAAGTTATATGAGAAAAAAAAAAGGAAGATTGACCTAAGGTAAAAAATAGATGGCTCACCAGAGGAAACGCTGTCCTGGTCCCAAAGCCTTATGAAGAGTAAGAGTGGGAATCATAATCAAAAGTGATTACATTGATAGGTAAAAGAAACATTACTGGAAGGTGCGAGGCACTGATCCATATCTCAGTCATGCAGGAAACAGGTCTGTATCCCTTGGCATCCTCAGAAATATACCATAATATAGCAAACAAAATACATAGTGTTTTTTTCTTTATTCTTTAGTTGGCCAAAGCATTTTCCAAGCCATGGACCAGCCTTAGAGGAGAGATATCGCAGATGAGTAATAGAATAGCACATCTGTGTGTCTGCTCCTCTAATCAGAAGCGTTTGGTGGTGGAGTTGACTTCTGAGGCTTTCTGAAGATTCGTGGGGATTGGACACCATGAAGGTGGTTCAGAAGTGTCAGAGATGATGAAGTGAAAGGCAGCTGGAAAGGCATGAGCATAAGGGCACATTGGAGCAGCAGGGAGGCTCACATACCACCAATGGCATGAAATCATGGGACAGAAGTATTTGGAGGGGAGATGACAGTGCAAACAAAGTCAGTACAGAATAACATAGTAGGTTAGTGAAGGATTAGGAAGAAACATACAATATATGGTGACACAGGAAGAAAAGGAGAGGAATTCACGGGAATTCACAGAGGATCTGAGATAATGGGTAAGGCAGAAGAGCAGGCTAAAATGAGTTGATAGCCAAACCGGATATAGGACTGCTGCAATTTGTACCAGTCTCCTGCAGTTTAGGAAAGACTGGTTACTATTTATGTCAATAGTTAGTTCTTTCTCACTAACCTGCCCTCCACTGCCGCTGCTATATTCAGCCATGCCAAGCAGTGTGCTACTGTACAGACTGGACTGGACATACAGTGTGACATACAATCTCTGTTCTGTACTAGCACATTCTACAGCCATTTTTTGTGGGGATATGGTAAATATCTGTATTTGTTTAATGCTAGATAAAGCACCAATCCTTCTATGATGTGAGTGCACTTTGCAGTTTGCCTGAGCTGCATTAAAAATGACTCTTCAATTGTGGTTAGTCAGCCATCTGTCTAACATTTTCAAAAGCATTAACCACACTGCTTTTTTTCTCATGTGGAGTAATGTCAAATGCTTTGCTGAAGTCAAGAGATATGTCCCCTTTATCCCTCTTTTCTATGAAGCTTATTATCTCATCAAAGGCAGAAACCAAGTTAGCTTGACATGATTTATTTTTATGAATCCATACCACCTTTCTGCATTAATCTCTTTTAAAAACTTGCAGACAGTCCACCTCATTGTTTGTTCTGGTACTTTAACTGCTTCTTTTGGTCTCCACCTTACAAGATTCAATTTTCTACTCCTCTTTGCTAAAGAGAAATAACTTTGAGTGCTGGTCATTTCTCCTACAATCCAGGTAAAACAGATGTATCAAGGCAAGGTTTGAGGGATCTCTGTCCATGCCTCAAATATATCATAATAGAAATGTCTGACATTAGCTTGTCCACCACTGCCTCAGAAAGATGTCTGCTACAAGACAGGATAGGAATCTCTGCCGATTCCTGTACCTCACTGAAAGGGAGGGTGTCTTGCTATCTGACCAATGACTTCCGACTATTAAAGAATCTATGTTTCTCAGTGCTCTCATCCTGACAATGTTTAACATTGTTCAGTGAAATTTGCTATAAAAAGAGAAATATGATCCAGACAAGGACGGCCAGTGAAGCTTTGTTCACCCTGGGCAAAGCCTAGAAGCTCTGGGGCAGCTGTAGCCACATCTCAGCATTTCTTTCACAGAGATCAGTACCACCCTATTGCAATTTTCATGCACAAAGTAGATACTCTACCATTAGGAGCTCAGGCCTTCACCTCCTATGTCCTGGGTAAAGACAGATGCAGTTTTACTATGAAGTTCAGGATTTAGCTTAAGTTGCCAGTAATTCTTGATTCTTGTATTGGACTTCAGAGACTGAAGCCAGGTAGCTGCAGATACTGAGGAGACAGTAAAACCTGACTTGAATAGAGGACAAAATTACTCAAGAAAATCCAAAGATAAGATACAACTACATGATCAAAATCTAATGGGAACCCACACTATCCATCATCTCTGTCATATTATTTGTCATCATGGACAAGAGCATGGAAGGTATTTTCAGCAAGATTTATTTTTACTTGAGTGACAGCTAATTTGTCACATAAACTGATCTCTAGGGCTATCTGATGTCAAAGTGTAGAAAAGACAAGACAGTGACTCGTTTTAGTCAGCTGAAAGGGATGGCACTTTCAGTGATGCCAGTATTTGAATACCAGTATTTTTATTATTCAAGGGACACAAGGCTGAAGGAAAACACATCTAAGCTTAAAATTCAGCATTACAGACACATGAACATGGAATTTAGCTGTCTGAGAGACTGGCTTTAGCAAATAATGGCAGAAGCTACAAATTATATTCTCTTCTCACTGGTGGCAGAATCAAGGCTTCAAAAATTAAGTAATTCTAAGCTAAAGCCAGAGAAAATTCTGCCATCATTTTTGAGTGGGTTTAATTTTAAGACTGAACATATCATTCTCTAGTCCTCAACCTGAGAATTCAAGGAAAAGCAACTAAAGAAAGCAAATTAAATTATATGAATGAAAATCATAATTTTCTTAATTTTTTACCATTATGCTACTGTATTTATTTAATAGACAGGCAGCAATTATATCTTTATAACATTTATTACCCAAACTTATTCATTCTCTTAATCTCATATGACAATATTAGATATGGCAAATTTAGGTGGCAACTTTCAGTTGGCATAATTTCAACTCCTTACAGCTCTTCTCACACTGCTACCATCTAATGCCCTCGAAAAGGGGAGATAACATTTAGGATCATGTCCTCTTATGGTTTTGTATGTTTGTATTATGTTCATATTTGCATACAAGCATGTAAACACAGCATTCAAGAACACTAGCAATGAAAACTGATTCTGTTTTCCTGCAGCACGTTATTATTTCAGAGATTTTAAACATTTCTTGGTGTATACGCACACTGTCAAAGTAGAGCATCTGATGTCTTTATCCATCAAAGGGGTCACTACCTTATCTGAATTTGTTGTGAGCCAAAAAAAGCCTGTGAAACCACTGTAGTGTTACTCCAAACTCAAGCTAATAAACTGAGATAAACTCTCCCGTCAGTAATTATTAGATTAATCTTGGCAATTGCACAACTTCAGGTCAGCTCAAAGAGAGCTTGCAATTGCCTAGAGTACATTTTATAAACATACTATAAAGAGGCACAAAAATTAACAGCTACTTTCCTGGGAAAGACAAGTGCCTTCTCCCTCACTACTCCTTGATGAAAACTGTGTGATGTTTCATTTTTCTAGACGAGCCCAACTTCATAAATGTCGTCTATTCCTGTTGAATTTAGCTCACAGTTTATTTAAATGTACATTACACTGTAAATTCTGGTGCCACAACTTGGTTTGTTTTCTAATCCACTGAGTATTTCACTTCAAAAATATTCAAGGAGCACCTGTGTTCCCTCATATACTGAGTCTCAGATACTTAGAACAGATCAAAGGGAAAGCAACAGCTCTCAATGTAAAGCAAATTTTCAGGGTAATCTTGTTGATCTGAAATGGATTCTTTTTAAACCTGTATCCTTTTTGATCTGAAGATCCATTGGAAATCCCAAACTGCTACAATTTTAGACGAATCTTCAGAAAATAACTTTTCTGGTTCCTATATGCAGTTCAAAACATAGGGATTTAAGGTACAGCTCTTTCAAGAAATTTATCTTCCAAATCTTCTACACAGTTGGCAGAGGATGTCTCACACTCAACTAAAAGCTTCAGTGTAGACTACATTAACATATTTTGTGTGGAGAATCAAAAGCTCAGTAAGAAAACCAAGTTATTCAATATGCAACATTAACATTCATTTATAGATTTGGGGTTACAGTCCCAAAAATGTGCATTTCAGTTCAACAGAACATGTGGTTTTCTGAATAAAAAAGGCAGCTATTCATATAATTTACGATCTGTAATTAGGAATGATAACAATTACAGGCCTGGAACAGAAAAGGTGCCCTTAGAAAATGCAAATCTCCAATCATGCTTCCCCCCCCCCCCCAGTTTGAAACATTTGCAAATAGAGAACTGTAACATGATTATAGGTTTCAGATACAAAATTAAATTTCTAGGTGAAATAGGGAAAAAAAAAAAAAGCTGGAATTTCCTGCAGCATTTGTAAAGGGCAATGGGAAAGTGGATAATATCTCCCACTGGCTGCCAAGATATTGTTATGCAAGAATTTCAGTCACATTTTTATATGTGTGACAACACGCACACTTTCTCACATTTCAACTATAGAGGAAACATATATCTTAGATATATATATAAGTGCTCCTTCATCCAGCCACCTAAATCAGCTATGTCCTAATGAAATATTTTTTCTTTCTTTTTTTTTAAACAGAATTTTTACTGCTTATCTGTTTTTATGGTCTTCTAGCAGCAAAACATTACGGTGAAAATAAAAAATAATAGTTGCCTGTGACAGAGCTACATCTTATTTGCACCACATAACCTTCAGAAGCATGTTACCTGATGAAAACTTGATACTTTATTTTTCCCATTCTCTGTATTCATTTTGTACTTCCCCACATTCATAACTGAGCGACAGGAACCTTGGCAGTCCTGGGGTAATCGTTAGACTTGATGATCTTAAAAGTCTTTTCCAACCTAGTTGATTCCATGACTCTATGACTACGTGTAGGAAAACACACTTTTTGATTCCCCAGTGTACAAAGAAACATCACATAACCCAAAACTGTCCAGCTGATGGTTTCACTTGCTAGAGAGTTTCCTGTGTGATTACTCACTTTCACATAGGTGCAGCAACAGTATTGACTAGATTTGGTCTACTCTTTCTCTTTTGATCTACCTCTTGGCCCACATTTCACAAATATGCAAGGCTGTGTTGGAGGAGAGCAATACAGTGCTGTGAAGATACACAGCTGGCTCTGTAGACACCAGCTGGGCTAGCAGAGGCAGAAGGACCACTTGACTGCTGTGCTCAGCAAAGCCTCACCGGTCACATGGAGCAGCAAGTTCATTCCAGTGCTCAGCCTCATTCACTGACAGATGCTTCCCCAACCTTACAGGGCATGATATTGTGCCATGGACACATACCATGGGCCCTTTAATACCAGCTAAATCATTTGAGATAAAACCCGATAATCATTTATTCAGCATAGCGTCACTTCAAATTTCTTGACAATCTGGATGATGCTACATGGAAGGTAGGAAGCAGGTGCTTGTTTTTCTGGCTCTACTTCATACATTCACTGTGAAATTAAGTGCATTAAGTTGATTTCTTGGCAGACAATTTACAGACAGCTTTCATGAGACAGGTCTGTATCTGGCTAAGGCAGACCTTCTCTGGTATTTCATTCTCACCGCCTGGCTGACAGGGAAAATTTGGAAGGCTGGAGCCAATTCTTAGTGTTCATTCCCCACCCTCATATAGCTCTTTTCTTCAATATCATGGAAAAATGTAAGGCCTCTTTATGGCTCCATAACCTCACCTATCACTGCCATGCTAAACACATGCTACTTGATCATCTGCCACTTGGTATGGAAAGGCCAACAACCACTGTGCAGCAGCTGGGCATCTTGCCATGTGCTGCATCGGGCTGACGGACCCACATACTTCCTCAGAGTAGGGCAGCAACCACCCTCTTTCACAGGATTCCACCAAATGCCAACAGTGACCAGGTCATTGTCACACCAAGACTGTAGTTTCTCATCCTTCTCAGCACTATCTCTTGCCTCCTGGTACTTCTCATTTGTCCTCATTTACCACTGTGTTCACATGTCAGTCACCTAGGCAGAGCTTGCTCTGCTGTGCCTCATGCTACTGAGTTCTGATCTATTAGCAATGTTTCAACTAAGTATCACAGAATCACAGAATGGTTTGGGTTGGAAGCAACCTTAAAGCTCACCCAGTTCCAACCCCCCTGCCATGGGCAGGGACACCTTCCACTAGACCAGGTTGTTCAAAACCCCATCCAACCTGGCCTTGAACACTGCCAGGGATGAGGCAGCCACAGCTTCTCTGAGCAACCTGTTCCACAGTCTCATCACCCTCACAGTAATTTCTTCCTAATATCTAATTTAAATCTCCCCTCTGTCAGTTTAAAGCCATTCCCTCTTGCCATATCCCTACATGCCCTTGTAAAAAGTTTCTCCAGATTTCTTGTATGCCCCCTTTAGGTACTGGAAGGCTGCTCTAAGGTCTCCCTGAAGCCTTCTCTTCTTCAGGCTGAACAACCCCGACCTTCTGTCTTCACAGAAGAGGTGCTCCAGCCTCTGATCATATTTGTGGTTCTCCTCCTCTATGCTGCAGCAAATTTGATCCATCGGATCAAAAGTGGTTTAGAAGCTCATACCAACATACTACAACACTTTACAGGTTGTATTTTTCATGACAAATCTTGAAATATTTAGATGGTCTTGCAGGACACTGAACATATGCCCAGAGGTCCTGAGAACCATAGTTCCCAGCACCTCCAATACAGCCTACTAATGCCCAGGTCCTTTGCAGAA
The DNA here is from genome assembly GCF_000696875.1 of Nestor notabilis. Lineage (NCBI taxonomy): Eukaryota > Metazoa > Chordata > Aves > Psittaciformes > Psittacidae > Nestor > Nestor notabilis. Next base: position 62,860 of record NW_009924400.1, on the reverse strand, counting down.
TTAGACCTTTTGTAAGAGACTGGTTCTTAACCAGTTGGTCTGGCTGCTTAACATACAAGGAACTCTTTGGGATTCAAAATTTTGCAATGAAAACACACTGAGGATTCAATATAAGAGGTGAATTTGACGTTTATGTCCAACGAAAAGATCTGGCATTAGTGTATCTAAAGCACAAGGGAGAACCTTAATGAACTACAAACTGAGAGTGGATGACACATTGCCTGACACAGTATACACTAACCTGGCTTTCCACATGCAAATTAAAAGCAGCAGATTAAATATAGGACTGCAATTTACTGGAATTTCAATACATAAGTGCAAGGAGCATGATAAATGTGTGATACATAGAGAGAAGCCTTGAGGGCTTTGTGGCTGTCTAACAAAAATTGGGATTCAGGCAAAAGACATCTGGAGATGAGAAGCCTAATAGGACAAGGGAAATGATGGTAATACTGGAAAAAACCCTGCAACACACAGATCAAACAGTATCCAATTGATTCAGATTTAAGTCTGAAACATGATGTTACCCCAAAGAGAGCTATTAAGGCAGGGAAAGTGAAGCCACAAGGCTGGAAATGAATATATCCTTCTAAGAAAGTTGTTGATAAAAGGCATGCAGAACACTTCACAGAGCAAGCAGGATTAAATTTTGAAGACAGACTGGATTTGCTAACCTCACAAAGGCTAACTGACAGCAACAGTGGGAGGTTGAAGGTTATACATCTCTTGTATCTAAGAGAGTACAAATGCCACAGGATAAATCCTGTGCAACCCAACACGAAACTTGAACTAGTGAAAATGTGAAGAGAAATTTCTTTTAGTGGGAAATACTTTTTCACTGACCCAACATTTTCATGGGAGAAAAGAAACTAATTTTCATTTTGTCTGTTTTATTTTTCTTGAAAACTGTACTACTATTATAGAAGAATATGAAATTCCCACAGATTCTGTGTTACATGCAAATTTTACAAGCTAACATGCCTCAAGCAGGCCACAGGGGTGAGCATTTCTCTCTACAGCATTACTCAGTCCTGATCTCATGGCATATTTCAGAGGACAAGGCTAGCCTTTAGTGAACTGGATCTTTAAAGGTGAAGCAATTTTAGAAGCTTTGCTACTGCGAGAGTGAAGAGAAAAATTCTTGGAAATAAAAGACCGTACAATAAACCACTTCCCAAAAGCAGACCAGGAAAGTGGATTGGAACAAATGTGAATAGTTCAAATAAAATAAACCAGCTAGGAAGATGTATTTTGACTTTTTGTTACTCCTTCCTTTGTTTTTCTTGTTCACTCTCCTCTTTTGTATCTTTTATCTGTTTCCATTTCCCAGTTTTTCTTATCTTGATGTTTGGGGGTTTTTTTTAAATTTTTCTTATTTTCTTTCTTCTCTTTATGTTTTGTGATCTTGTTATCCATGTCTCTCTAGTATCACTTCTCTATTCCGACCCACCTAACTCATTAGCCATCTTTCCAATTTACAAATTGGCAAACAGAAGTACAAGGAGACTTGATTTCACAAAGCTGCTGGTAGCAAGTAAAACTAATATCTTCTAAGTAAAATTTATACAGTTTTAAGTACTAATACTGCTATTTTACCCTCATTCTCTGTTTCAAATTCCTCCATCTAATCAGTTGCTCTCATTTTACTCTCCATATTTTCTTTCTCCTCAAAGATTTTTTCCCCTTTCAGCCACCAGAAATACTCCATTACCCATGTACATACATACAAGTATATACATAAATACATTTATATGTGATGTTGCTATATTCCCACAAGTAGCTTAACAACTGGAGAACTAAAGTAAAAAGGAGATATGCAGTCAGATATCAGTCCCACGGAATAATGATGGATGGGGCACTGGAAATCACCAGATGTAAATATCTGGGGATTTGAACTATGTTTGTTCATTATTTTGGACTTGAGCATTCAGCAATACCACGACACAACTAATAAATAACTGGTTTATGTTTATATTTATTCTTATGAATCCATTTGGTCCTGTGATACGGTTTTTTCCTAGTTGTCATTTAAGCAATAATTTTAATTTTATGTGCCACTGTACTGGGTTTTTAATTGAAATTAAAATATAATACATCTAATGCCTTCTTTTTAATTTCTCATTAGTAGCTATACTGAAAAAAGCTGTGAGACTTGTTTCATTTGATCTGATGTTAATGGGTTTTCTTCCTATTATTGGAAATTCTTTGCCTGAAATATTTGGTCTCTGCTTTCTATCACAATTTACAACTTCTTTTTGTACACCTTCTGAATTCTATATGATCTTATAAAGAAATCATGACACTCAGTGCCTCATTGCACATGTCAGTAACAGGCCATCCAGTGTCACATATCTTCAAAGGCTGGGATATGGGAAGTCTGTTAAATATTAATGATTATCCATTCAAATGGAAACAGCTTAAGACAATAGCATGATCACACTGTAACTGAGACTAGATCTGTCCACCTTTGATCCAAGTGATTGAAACCTGCAAGGCTTGAAATCTCTCTGGAAAGCAGCCAGACATTTGAATGAGGACTTGGAAAAGCAGAGTCCCTGAGATCTGGGGAACTTCTACAGAAGTTAGAAATGTGCAAGCAAGAATAAATGGTGCACTCATACACTCCTAGAGTACCTTTAAGTCCAGCCAGAAGACAAACACAAAGCAGAAAACAAGTCGTGACAAGGGGCAATGGTTTTGAACTGAAAAAGGGTAGATTTAGATGGGACATTAGGAAGAAACTCTTTACAATGGGGGTGGTGAGACACTGAAACAGATTACCCAGACAAGTGTTCAAGGCCAGACTGGACAGGGCTTTGAGTAACCTGATCTAGTGGAAGATGTCCCTTTGTGCTGCCAACTGGACCAGATGATCTTTGAAGGTCCAAGCATGCCAATCATTCTCTAGAAGCTGAACTCCAGGACAGTTTTTAAGTTCGCACACGAAAAATTATCTACAAACATACTTTTAAATACATTTATGTGCTCTGCCAAATAACTATGAAATTAAACACCTGTTAAAAATAAACACAGGTCTACATGTGTTTTCTAAACTAGATCCCAAGTATGGTTAATTGCATATATTTTCTTATACATACCCTTTTAATGGAGAGTTTTTATTTTCCTTGCATATGCAAGTTTGAAGGGCTGGTTATATTATAAATTGCCATGTTCACCCACACTTATTTTCCATTTGATACTTCATGAATAGCTTATGCCTCTTGGTGCTGGAAAATTTAACCTTAAACTCTGAGAATTTCCTGCTATAACAGGAATAAACGGCATTTTAAAATATCTTGGTTAATCAAGTCAACCTATTTTAAGATGATCTATGGCTTCAGATAATTCTTCTTTGAACAGATATAGTTAATTCAGGAAGGAAAAAATTTATTTAGCAGTCATTTTCATTTCATTAGTTGTAGCTCAAATCTTTAAATAATTAGGGTACATAATGCCTTGTTTTTCAATGTTTGGGCTATTAAGTCATTGCCTGTGGACTACAGCTGCATGCCTGTCAAATCACTGTGTTAAAATATGTAAGATTTCACAGTAAAAACCCAATATATCAGACAAAGCCCATCTAGAAACAAATATGTTATTGCTGACTTTTTAAAGAGCATTTCTAATCACGTTTTCATTTTAAAATGCAAACATTTATGGCTTCACAGGGAATCTCCTATGTACCTGAGCAATCTTGTTACATAGGAAATCCAACTGCAAACTGACATGATAACTTGATTTTTGTTGTGACTGATTGACTTCAGCTGTCACTACTATAATCAACAATTTTTTAACCTCTAAAAGGAGTTTTCCACTATGATTTCAGACACATCCTAGACGATGAGAACCTTATTATGAATGGAAGTACTCCACTGTTAAATTCATTGTTTTGAAGCCTTGTGTTGCAAAATGACCTGTATGTGCTCAGAATTTCAAGGAACAATAAAAAGCCAAGTCATAAACAGATACTATTAATAAAAACCCAGAGTTATCTGAAAGCTATACTCAGTAATTCAGATTAAGAATTACTGCACTATGACTGAATAGCAAAAGCTCTGGAAAAAAGTTTTCATATTGACTTTTTTTTTCATATCTATTCTATAGTTGCAAAGACAATTAGAAATGAAAGGATTTTAATAGCACAAATTATCATAATGTTTAATACTTGTTTTAGTTTTTCAGGTATGAGTAATTGAAAATCTATTGCTTCAAGGCCACACTGGATGGGGCTTTGAGCAACACAGTCTAGTGGAAGATGTGCCTGCCTGTGGCAGGGGCTTTGGAATCAGATGGTCTTTAAGATCCCTTTCAACTCAAACCATTCTATGATTCTATGATTTTGAATACATTCCATATTCCCTGCTGTTGGAGACAATACCCAGGAATCAATAACATGAATTTCTTGACAGTGTAAATTCTAATGAAGAATGTTTTATTCCAGTGAAGGCAGTGAACCTTCACATATTCATTTCCATTACAGGAAAATGCAAATAGACATTAAAATATAAACAAATTTGATCTTTTCTCCTGGGTATTTTTCTATACCAGTGAGTCATACTGGAGCATACCAAGCACTGCAGAGCACTCCACTGCTGAATACACAGCTAAATCTCACAGTCAGAAAATGTTTAAAGTTGAATATAGTCTTATTTCTGTTTTGATGTATGGAAGCATTACAATAACAATTACTTTGTGACCACCTGTTTTGTCATGTTTCTAATGTTCTTGGTCCTCCGTATTATTTTTAACGTAAATGGGGCTTTGAGACATAACACACCATACCTTTTAGGCTGCTGTAGACACTTTGGTGATATTCAGAGCCTTCAGAGCTGTGTAGGGGGAATTCCCTTACTTGAGGTTTTAAGACAAAGTTCTGCGAGAAATCCTGTGGAGGGGCAGAAAAGCATTCCTCTTTCTATTGAAATCTGGACAGGTCTATGCTCATATAGGCACAAGTCAGCCCAGTAAAGCACTTGCCCCAGCCATTTGTGACCTAACACATAAGCAGGATACTTGGAAGGCACAAGACCTGCAATATCCCTGCACCAGCTCCTCTCCTTCGGTTCTCTTACCTCCTCCTACATCCTTCTCTTTTATGCTGGCACATGTACTTGTGAATCTGTGCTGATCAAAGAGTGAACCTTTGTTGAATTGGACCTGGCCAAATGAAAACAAAAAAAAAATCAGTCTTCACAAAGAAAGAGATATGAGCTGAAGGAAGGCTATGATGCCCTGACAAGTTTCCAGAACTACTTAACTGTAGTGCTGCCATAACATATTCAACAGTATCTCATTAATCCAGTATCAAATCTGCATAAGGGTCTACTTATTAGAAAGAAAAAGGTAATCTTGAGTTATTTCTCCATCCAAACACACCAGGACTCTGTAGGTAGCCAGCAGAAGTCAGATAACAAGCTCCCTTGTTATTTGAGCACTCTTTTAAGATGTTGAACTTGAGAGTCACTGTTTCTGTTAAAAAAAACACCAACAAACAAAACCCCCAAAGAAACAAACAAAAAAACCCAAAGAAAGCCTCACAGTAGGACTCAAAAATTTCATCCTGCCACCCAAGCCACAACTTAAGAGGGTTTTGAACATTTAATGAAACTTTATAATTTAATATCTGTTCCATACACACATATGTACATTTGGCAGATAGTTAATCATCACTGTGGGTCCATTACATTTACTCCCCATTCCTTCATTCAAAGGTAGTGCTCTGATCTACAGAATGCTTGTCAGCTAACTGGACCGTAAACCTGCCATAAGCCTACACTCTTTGAGATTTGACTTCTGCCAGGCAAAGGTCTGCTGAAATTCAAAGGAACCTGTCTAAATTAGTTGCCATCATCAACAGCCATGACTGTAGGTGCTGGGTGGGAACTGGGCTTACAACTCTTCTCCACCTGCTTCAAATGGCTATCTTCTCTGGCTACATTAGACTTCTCTGCAATCCCAGTTCTCTACAGCTTCCAACTGTGAAATCTGGACATAATTTTGAATAGATACTAATCTCCTATCTTCCCTATCTGTTTCTTTGTTGTACAGATATTCTGATTTGCAAGCCAGACATGAAAACTCTTTTCCCCTTTAGTTTCATACTTGACCACCTACTCATACCTGTAAGGTCACCTAAGGCTGAGCATGTTTTTGAAAAGGCTGTAATGGTTGTCTTCGTTGAATTAGTCAAAAGAAATGAAGAAACTGCATTACTCAAAGTGACAGAATTTCTTATTAAATCCTTTGCCCTGTTGACATAAAATGAGCACTACTGCAAGAGCTTAGTTTAAAAATCTATCAAGAATTGTCTGAGTTCTAGAATACTAGTGTAACACATGTAGCACTAATGTGTTAGGCATGACAGAGACCATACACAGCGGATGGAGACTCAATAAAAATTGAGTTACAAATCTATGAATGGAAGGTGAAGTTTTTCTCTCTCAGACTACACCAGCATCTTTCACTGCAGTGGCATTGCAGAACTATGGACTGGCCCAGAATGGTTTGTATCCAGAAAAAAAGTTCTCACATTTTTTGGGACTAGAGGTTACTCTTTTCTTTCATTTTAAATCAGAAGGAATTCTTACATATCCTAGCTTGACATTCTGATTAATAAAGGCCACTGAATGATCCTCTGGCTGCTATCTTCCATACCATAAGTCACAGAATCCAGTCCTGAAATTGTTTCTAAATATACCCAAAGGACAGAGTCTAAAATTAGTCCACTCATCCACCCAGTAAGGCATTCCCCACTGTGACTCAGAGTGATAAATTTCAGTCTTTCCAAAACTATATGTACTCAAAAACCAATTAAAGAAGAATATAAATAAAGTATGATCAAAGGCTACACATCATTGCAGCAGCTGGCATGCTGGCTGTCAGGGTTGCTGGAGACCTTTGGGTTAACTGCCGTCTTTGGTTACTACGGAACATCTACCCTCTGATGTTTTCTCTTCTCCAAAGGGAAAACCAAGAGATCCCTGAACATCTTGCCTCCAACAAAGGTAGGGAGCAATTCTGTGACCAGATGTTCAAAGCTTCTTGCTCTTGGAGGAAAGGAAGAAATGCCCTGTAAAAAGGGATAAGAAAAAAAATCAGGTCCAAAGTCACTAGAGAGATTTGGGAATGCTACAAAAGCATGAAGGGCATCCTGGAGAGATCAAAAAAAAATCTTCAAAGCCTGGCTAGGGCATCAAACTTTCTGGCTGCTTATCCGTATGAGATGCCCACAATTCTCAGGTTTGCTCACAAGGGCACTAAACTCAAAAGATTCAAAGCAGTTCAAGCACAAATCTGGGTCCTTTTGCACTGGCAAGTGACCAGCCTAAAAAAGCAGGCTTAAGTAATGAATCCTGTGCAGAGGCATAAGAAAGACAGAGCACAGATTTGGATGAAAGAAACCCTGCTGCTTTCACCAAATGTGCAAGCTGGAGCTGGATTTCCCCACACACATACGCACTAAGCAGAGAGAGATTCGAATGTAAGCAAAGCATTCAACAGTCCAGCCTGGCATTAGCAATGCAAAGCACTGAACAGTCTGTTATTTCTTCTGAATGTTGCAGGTGCACAATGGCAACTAAAAGGAATTGCACTATACTGTACTTTGAAGCTTGTATTAAGGGTAGGCAGCTTGATACGTGTAAGATTTCAGTCTCTTCCACTACAGTAAATTCAGAACTGGAACTCATGTAAATATTATTGCTGATACCTCTTACTGCAAATAATAAAATCCACAAGTGGGTAGGACACTTCACAGCTGCTGATGAAATTATCCATCATTATCAATTGACTAGTAAGTGGACCCTGGAACATAGGCAGACAACCTCTTTATGTTGTCAAAACAACTTTCTGTCCTTAGTCATGTTAAAAACACAAGGAACCAAATCACAAAAATTATTCATTAAAACAAAAGCAATATAAAATAATTTGTGACCCCAAAAGGAGCAGAATCCATATGTAGGCCTAGTTTTGAAAATCCAGTATATTCTCAGGAACCTAAACTTAAATGCAGGTAGGAAAGCAAGTGACTCAAGTTACCTGAAAAGCATTCAACTCATCAGAATATTTTTGAGAAAATGGCCTTGACTTGCTCTTATTGCGAAGTACAATAATGGTAAATTTCAAACTGTAGTCTCTAACAATGAAACCTTTTATGATTGCAAGTAACAAGCTGAAAGCCCCACCACCCTCAAAACTGGTATCACAATTCTGTCCAATCCAGCTAAGAGGGGAATTGCTGGAGATCTTGCATTTCTCACATTCAACAGATTCCATGAGGCCACATGAGACTTTGCATGTTCTCTCCAAAGAATTCAGCTAACAGCCCACAACAATTATCTGAAGGAACAAATACAGGTAAGAAAAAAAGCAACTATAGTCATGAAAAAGTAAGTGAAAAGAAAGATCCATGTTTTGTGACAACCAAGAAGATTTATCTTTGTTGGCTTTTGTCAATATGTTGCAAGAGGCAGAGTTCCCTATTGCAGCTGATGATAGCTTCATTTAAATGAGCAACGCTAGGCCAAAAAGGAAATTTATTTTGTAATTCAGAACCACAGAACTCAGTAGATTTCAACTTTCAATGGTAAGAAATAGAAAGACAAACTAATGGTAGAATTAGAGTGTGAATTAGTGGTTTATGTGCTGAAATACTTAGACTGGCTGAATTCGTCACATCAACTAAATAAGTGTTTTAAGTATGACTAATGTAAATATCAACCTAGTTTCAACAAAAAGACAATACTAATGGAAAATTCCCATGCCTTTGGACAGAAGTAAAAATTGCTATCTTGCTTGGAGATATACTCAATGACTTCCAGAATGACATCATATCTCCAGCAAGGAAAATGTAATGAAACTCTTTATGACTGAACAAAACACATTCTTGGAATATGGCCATGAGTTGTCCCCAAGTAACCTGAAGATTTCTATATCTACCAAACCATAAATCCTGGTCTTTCGCTTAAGCATACCACCCTGATAAGACATTTGTTTCCACAGCTGACCACTACGATGAAACATGCCTCTTCTAGTCATGTATTAATAGGATACAGTCAGAAGTATCAAAGCTAGTGTCAGTGTACCAGAAAAATTTAGGATGCAGAGTACAAGTAAGGTAGGCAAAGCTGTCAGATGTCACCATGTGTATGCCTTCAGGCAAGGGCAGAAATCTGCTCCATATTTGAACCTGCATGAGGCTCAAACTCAGCAATATTCCACAGGCACATCTTAGAGCAGGAAACATTTTGGAGAACAGGTCACTCCAAAGGAAATAACATAAAATACTACAAGACGTATTTTATTCCTGAAATTTCTAATAGAGCAAAGCCAACCATACAAGATGGTGCAGAAGGATCACCGAAAATCCAGGTTCCACACATACAATTTTAATATTGTCAAGGTATCACAGTGTTCCTACTTGCTCATATTTACCCAACTAACTGTAAGTACATAGAAACACTGCCCATTTATCTAGCCTGCACTTCAACAGCTTGTCTATGAGGATGATAAAAGTCAAGTTGAAGCCAAGATGAAAAACATCCACTACTCTTCCGTCATCCATTAAGCCAGTCACCTCATGATTGAAGGCCATCAGGTTGGCTAAGCATGATTTGCCATTTATAAATCCATGCTCACTACTCCCAATCACTTTCCTGTCTTTTGTATGCTTGAAAATGGTTTCCAGGATTACTTGCTCCAACAGCTTCCCAGAGGTCAAGTGTGGCTGACTGGCTTGTAGGTCCCAGATCCTCCCTGTTGTCTGTCTTGAATGAGTGACATTTACTTTCTTTAAGTCCCCAGAAGCCTCCCCCAGCCACCATAATGTAAGATTATCAGTCCTGTCTCTTACTAGCAGTCCTTGATCCTCAAGGACAGTCCCGTAAACCCCAAATATGTCACCAACAGCACTTGTACAGCCAGTTGTTAGCTTTCAGGATCTCCTGAAGTCCTTGCCCCCCCCCCCAGCAGGATTAAGGAGAGACCACCTGGGCTCCCATGCCCTTGAAAATCATCCCTGAGCCATGTGGTCATGCTTTATACACTCCAGGTCTCTTCTGGCACCATCATTGGTCCAGCAGGGGAAATAGTCCAAAGGCTGGACAAGCCTTTGCAGTCACCACACAACATCTTGGATCTGAGCTGCAGGCAAGGAGCAAACTTCCACAGGCAGCAGATCAAGTCAGCTAACATGGGCCTCCACCATGCACAGCAGGGAATCACTCACTACTATCCCTTGCCACTTCCTCCTGATGCCATACAGCTCCCAGCGCCTCATCTGCATCCAGTACACTGAATCTGCTCTGTAGACACAGATCCACAGGCAGACAGGAACTGTACCACATTGCCAGAAGTCACAAGCTCCCAGACTTCACCATCAGGGGAGTCTTCATTTCCCAACATAAGCACAGGCTCTGCATAACCCCCTTCAGTACATCTAGGAGGGGTCAAGCTTTTGAACCTGCAGGACCTCACAGAAGATCCAATCTATCTCTTTTTCATTATCCCCACTGCCACACAGACTGCTGACCTCCTGTAGCTCCATGCGTGCCAACAGAGCCTCCCCTGACAGCACACACCTCCTGCAGGCAAGGACCCCATCTCCCCTGCCCAGCCCGAGGGACCATGCGTCCTCACAGCCACAGATGTGCAGGGCTGTGTGCTCCCTCCAGAGCTGTCTGGGTCAAGGCCTCTGCTATGCAAGGTAGCCACTTGCGTGAGTGCTGAGGGTCCTGCCCTGCGATGCATCACCACTGCTGAGCACATGCACAGTTACAAGCCCCCTCCTGCACACTTCTGCATCTGTTAGCTGGGTGCTAGGAAGGGTGCGCAAGTCAAGGCTTTTATATTGGCCACTCCCCAGCACCGGCTGCAAGCATGCTCCATCCTTCCTAATCAGGAGGCAGCTGGAACAAAGCCCCAAACACGCTCTGGTCAGGGACAACTGACAGAGCTCCTTAGAGCTGACAGAGCTTTTGCTAGAAGTCAGACTCCTGTAGGTACCTTTAGATACAGGAAGCAGTTTAGAAAGTGCTTCACAGTGTCCCTAGAGGTCCTCCAAAAATCCTAGAAGCTCTGAAGGAACGTACGATCCCTATTCTTTGCCACAGGCTTAATTTCCTTTAAAATTTCCCCCAGGAACCTTAACATCCAAGGACGGTGAAGAAACTTGCAACAAGACTAAATACAAGGTGTCTAACTTTGTACTGCAGCTGCAAAGTTTAATCCCACTATCTTTCTCTGCTTCATATCTCACTGCAACATGAATCAAAGGCAAAACAAAATGCAGAAATATTTTAGACTGTTTTTAAAAGATCACTTAGACCCAAAAGTGCAAACAGTTATGCATATGCTTCAGTTTACGTACACGTGCCATCTCAAAAACATGGGACTATGAAATCAAATATGGGCCAAGTATTTGCACTGTTAGGGATAGAGTCTAACACTGGGAGAAATGCTCTATCGAAATAAAACAAATTTCAATGTAATTACAGTGAAACAGAAAAATCCATTCTGCAGCTAACAGGTTAATTTGTAATTAAAATCTTTCCTAAAGCTGTTATAAATACAATAATTTTTTTTTTTTTTACACCATATGTAAATGACAGAAGGCAGCAGCTAATAAATAGCATTTCTCATGCTATTCTCTGAGTCTCCCAGGGGAAGATTTGGCCTCTTCAAAGGGGTTGAAATCCATGCAATGCAAAAAGTGAAAAGAAAGCAATATTTTTAATTTTATGCTTCCCATTTTCACTTAAGGTTAAGCAAAAATAGAATAATCTATTGAATACAGGTGACTAAATACATGATTTCTGACTATGTAGCTGATGTTCTGGGCTTTGCTAAAATACACATGCAAATTATTTGCCAAAGAATAAATTTCCACAAACATATATTGTCAAATATATATTTTTTCTTCCCAAAATATGGGATTTTTTTATTAAAATATTTAAGTTAGAAAATAATTGCAGGAAGATGTAATCATATTTCAGAATTTTCTACACATTTGAGAATGTTAGTTATGGAAAGTTATCCACAGAAGTGATACAGAACTGTATTTGAAAAGGCTTTTCTTATAACGTTATCCCTTTGGAAGACTTGCTTTTGGTGAAGAATCCACTTTTCTTCATCCTATTATTATATTAAGAGAAGGTCAGATTTGAATGACTGATAAAAACATCCAGCTTCTTCTGTGGGTTTCCCAAAACTTTAGTACCACAGCATCCTTGCTTTTAGCACCTCCTTCTACAGCCTGAATGTATTTTCAATATAGATCTTTATTTTGGCTTCTTACAGGAAGAAAACTTACACTGTCATATATAATAACACTTTTTGTCTGTTAGCAACAAATTCGAACTCAGAGATCAAGTTCAACAAAATCTTACACAGTGGTAAATGTGCCAAAGCTATTAACTTCCTACTAGTGTCATGAAAAAAGACACAGAGGTAGAAAAGATCAAAACAGTGTAGCAATAATGTATTGAAGCATGTACAATTAAAACCAGCATATGCCAGCAGAGCCCTTATTGTTGTAAGAATGCAGTTATAAATGTACACTTGTATTAATTGCAGTCTTAAGAAACTGTATATGAAGAAATTAGACCCCAAGTAAATGAAGTTATTAAAAATCACTGTATCAAGACCAGATATGCTACAACAGTTCAAGTATTTCAGGTTGTTTCATAGAGCCACATGGTGTCAAAGACAACCTCATTCACGCCTCTCCCACAGAGACTGTCTTTCAACTACTGCCTCCATTGTGCTACATGAAGTTTGAAGAAAGCTTGTGTTGTGCTGCAGGGGTCTGGGAGGGGAGCAGAGGCAGGGCTCTACAGTGCACTGCTCCCCCAGCACCAGCCTGGCCAGCACTGCCAAAGTGCAGGAATAGCCCTTAAAGGACTGGGGTGCCTGGACTTGGGTACTGCTTTTCCTCCATCAGCTCCTTTTTGACAAAGTGATGAAGCTCAGAGACAGTAGCACAGCTGTAAATTAAAACAAGATGGTGTCACCATACACTGGCATTATTTCGTGGTCCTCTGGTGGGGCAAAGCATCTCCTAACACAGAGCAACAGGCTGCTGCACAGCGTTTCCTCTCATTGAGGTGTAGATGAACTTCAGAATTAACACTTCATAAAGCCTTCATTGAAGTAAGATACCTCACATCTTCAAATCATTACAGTGATAGCCCAGTATCATTTTCCAGTTTATATGTAAAGCAAGCATTCCTAACTCCATGTTAATGCAGTTTTCTGTCAGGAAATTTTCCACCCTTCAAGGGTGGCAATAGGATAATCAAATTATCTCAGGCTTGGGTATTATATACTCAGAAAAATTTAATACAAACACAAAACCAACACTCAAAAAAATTAAATATTTTAAATGAAATAAATTTATAGTTCAGATACACAGTCATAGTCAAATCTACCCTTGATGTCACAAATAAAAAGTATACAGCAAAACTGTCTTTAACTGTTTGCTTAATACAATCAGGAACTAAAATGTCTTAGTCAAAGCTATGTGATGAGTTCAAAATTTTCCAATATTATCGCTGATTTTCTGGGGCCAGTTAAGGCTGGCTTTTGTAGAAACCTTAAATGCTAAATATCAAATTCTGGAAATATTTTATTATCTTAAGAATTCAGATGAACTGATCATCCCTTAAATGGAACGTCTTCTTAAGAACCAGGAACAGGCTGGCTTATTTTGGAGATACTGACATTTTGAGCAAGTTTGATTTGGAGGAACGTAAACACAAGGTGAAAGGGTTACTCTGTCCCTTTAAAGTTTGTGCTTTCAGACCCAAGAACTGAGGACATAATTTTTCACACGTCAGTAAAACTTGAAAGCAAAGAGGGTGGACTAAGCTCTGACACTTGATAGCTTTTCTTTTTCATTCATACTGAAGAAAGAACACTTAGCATTTCACAGCTTATGAACTGATAAATCCTTTTCCTTAACTCTGACAGGATGATTCTCCAGTGTTTGTATTATTACCTCCCAAAGATAAAATAGGTCTTTCATACATTCTACAATAACAAATTTTGACAGATTTTTAATTATAATATCATAATATTAGCTCTTCTTTGATCTTGGACTTGTTGAGAATGGTTTAATTGTGTCTATTGCATTTAACATTTCTTTTCAATAACTGAAAGGTTTGGTAGGTAACTTACGAACTGACACAGGACAAATATTATGTACACTCAGTGGTCTGCTGATAAAGAAAATACACTTGAATATTTGCAACCAGTTAAACCACTGAGTACCAAGCAGGTGAGAAACATAGCCCAGAAAATCCAGACACAGTAACAAAGAATGGGCAACTATATTACATTTATTTATTAATTTAATATACCAAATATAAGTAAACAAGGATTGGATGAATGAACAGCAAGAGGAACTATGCCTTAAGAGATAAAGATGCTCATGAAAACTGATTTGAAAAAAAAAAAAGAATCAAGGTCCTGACAGTGGACAATATTAAAAGCTTCAAAAGCAAACAAAGCAGAAGCATATCTGAACAGAGGAGCAAACAATAAATTAAAGAGGAGGAAGCATCCTGGGAAACCACATCTAGATTAGAGGATGTAATTACAGGATTTGCAGTTTGATAAAGCAATTAATTGTAGCAGTGGATTAATTTTAAGTCATGAGTGAACACCAAGTCTTGAAAAAGAGACAGATACTTTCTTTGGAAATCTTATTCTACTCTGAAGTTGTAATTAGAGTTTCACCTACACGATGCACAACCAAAACTAAAATGCACTTGACAGATGTGTTTAGTTACTTTCAAAGGATATCATATAAGGGCGTTCCCAAATACATCAGACAATGACAACAACAACTACTATTGCATTATTATTTTTCAGATCCAATGAACAATTACACCTTAAATTTAAAACTGTCAACATCACCTTAACAGCCAAATATCTAATATTCTTTACAGAGTAAATAGTGAATATCTGAAAATAGTACAAGACAAAAGCCAAGAAAATATGAAGAAGAGGAAGCTGAAGTTGTAGGCCAACTTTATTCTTGGTGTCTAATTATATATATAAAATATACTTAGTGAATCATGTGCAGCACATGAATTGATCATCAGTGCATCCAAATGCAAATTTCTCCGACACCTGTTTCATTTAACGCAACTGTGTTCAATCCTGTTTGTGAACGCTAATGCATTAGGAATGGTATCCAAGGACTGCTCACGCAATACTTCCTGAAGATCTGGTTTTCCTCCAACGCGACCATCTATGAGGAGCAGACAAGTGGCATTTATTGTTCTGAGTGGGTCAAGAGCTATGCGCACAGAACAATTATTACAGAAGAACAATTGTTATTTTATTGATAGAAACTGCAAATACAGATAGCTCAGAGGAACTTAACTTCAATGATACAAACCTTTCCATTATGTGCTATACAAATCTGAGAACTTCACTGTCTTCATCAGCTTGCTCAGGTTAAATAAGCATACTTCACAAGCTTTAAGAAGCTAGACTGCACTGAGATGCTTAGTATTTCTTCACTTTATGTGGCAAGACTCTGTTCTTCATGTGGTCTGGCCAAACTCCCCTGTGCTGCTCCCCATCTGTTCCTGTCTCTTGAATTTTCAAAAGTAGCTTCAATTGTTTGTATCTCCAGAAGCAAAAATTATGAAGAAAATAAAGAGGAAATGGAGGATGCCACATCATCTCAAAATACGCAAAAATTTCTTATTAGTTTGATGAGGATCAAAAAAAACCCTGTGCTGCTGAGCACAAGTAGGCAAGTATATCTATGAAACATCGGGGACAAACTAGAGAAAAGATAATGCATATTTCCCATAAGGTGTTATATTAAGTTTGGTAAATAAATTAATATATAAAGTCATATTTATCAGCAAAATAAAATGGATAGTTTCAGGTAGACTGAGAATGTCTAGAGCTCATGCTGTATTATTCTAAAAGTTCTTCTATGATCTACATCTGATGTACCTGATATCTAGCTGATAAAGAAATACAGAATGAGAAAAAGAAGAAACACTTGTAGTCTAACAGAAATGGTATTTCTGAGAGACCAACTTTACTTGACCCTTATTTTTAAGTAAAAATAATCTTATTAAAACCTACAGAATATTAAACTTTGCTCATCTCAGACTTTGCTTTTATTCTCTTACGCACATTCCTACTAAGGAGGAAAGCTAGTTCAGTGAAATCTACACTGATCTGCAGTCAGACCTTAACTGCTTGAAAGTAAAAATAAATTTAAGGTTCAGAACCTCTTTTCCAGTCTTTAAAGACACATAACAATCTTTGCCCATTTTTAACAGATAATACAAGTAATTCTGTTAATAGTGAAGTAGAAGACATAAGAAAATAACTTTTTCAACCAATTGTTCTAATTCTATTTCATGCCACTCTAATAGGTTTTTATGCCCTTTAAAATTTTATAACCTCCTTTATAAGTGTCTTGAATTGCAAGAGAGAAACTGCTTCAAGACCAGAAATAGAAATCTGAGTATAAGAGACATAAAATTGCCCATTTCCATCAGGTTTGGCTGGAAATGCATGGACATAAAATGTACACATTTACATGTTTACACATATTACATATTTACACATTTACTTTGCATATACAATGACCATGATTGCAGTCAACCAACCATTAATTTATCAAATTGATCATTTGGGCAGCAGATCCTTAGAAAAATATCATTAAATTACTGTCCTGGGTTCAGCTTGAACCACAACAGTTACAAAAGAAAATTCACATACATCTTTGCATGCACACTTGCATGCCTGACCTTTTAAATAATAGGCCCTTTTTTTATTGTGATTTACATATCATGTAGATGATCATTAGGTACTGGGGTAGAATCCTAACGACTAAAGCTCCTGCAGGGCTAGTTTCTATACACTCATTGCTCACCTGGGCAGGATTTGGCCTACACAAGTACATGTTTTTGCTATTTGTCAAAAGGATCACGGACAAAGAGATTCAAGAAGCTACAGAAGTGAACCATACACATTCAAATAACCAGTAGATCAGATGAAAGAAATAAGCTTGGAATAATTTCCAAAACAGCTGACTTGCATGAGTTAAAATCTACCTGGACAGGAAAACTAATATACTGACATCTGGCAGTGCTACTCAGACCCAGGTGCAATACGATCTCTATTTATCTCCTGCTCTCTAGAAAGCTGCACAAACCTCAAAAAAAAAATCTATATTTTAGGAAGCAGCAGCACAGAAATTGGGCAGAGCCTTGGAAGTTAGTGGTTTTGTAGAAATACATATGTGACTTCAGCAGCAGATTAAAAAGGGCTTAGGGAGGCATATTGGTCCATAGCACATGGACCATATGTGAGCAGAATAATAACCTAGTCATAAGAACGCCTGTGCCACTGAGATGGCGCTATCAAAGGAGAACCCTCTGCCTCTTCTAAAACCTAACCATGATGCTTATATAAATCTCTCACAAGATCTATGGAGGGCCAAGGGGGTAAGGAAAGAAAAATTAAGTACTGTAAAATTTCAGCCCACAAATATAAAGCTGGAAGTGCTGACTGAGTTTAGGATGGGCAGGCAGTTTAAACCTACAGAGGATAGGAGGAAAAGAGGGTGGTTGTGGAAACTGCACTTAAGGACCCCAGATGAAACTCCACAGCTCTTCCAGAAAAATTTGATTTCTCTTCTACCTTGTGAGAAATAACATAGGAAGTACAAATATAGTCAGTAGAATACATCCAGGAATTCTTATTTAATAAGTCTACACAAAGTGGGATATTGAAATACGTACAATATTATGTATGCATTTCTTAAGAACACCACCACTGACTATCTGTGTACAGGTTTCAAAGAAAGACATACATATTTAGTTATAATACAAACATAAAACATTCAGCCTTAAAAAGCTGCTAGGGCACACAGCAGACTCTTTGGTGAGACTGATGTACAATATAAGCGCTACACTGGTTAAAGACACTATTATTTTCAGTTGAAACATTTTGTTCTAGTGTGAATTTCCACTCCACAACCCCTTTCCTCCCACCCTATTCCCAACTCCTCCTTCTCTGGGTAACCAAAGTACATTTAAGATTTGTTAGTGCAGCTAACAAATTAGCAAAGCAATTATTTACTAGTTAATTTATGCCTAATTTGCCCTTAACATCGACATTAACATTGCCCTTAACACTGGTACTGTCGATTTCATCATAAAAAATGATCTTGCTAAGAGTTTCATCTCTTTCTAAGGTACAAGTAAGTTGACTCGAACAGCTATTTTTATCTTGGAGTCTAAAGACATGAAAAGTACATTTTACAACCTGTGTTCAGCTATTGCACACAGTAAAGTAGGCTCTTTTGTGACATCTGAACTGTTAAAACTAGTCAGACTATTTATTCCAGTGAATCACCCCTTTAGCGGAAGGTAGCTTTTCTTTTACTAATATAGCCAGAAAACAATATAAAGAATTACAAGTAGTTGAAAGGAAGAAGAACGCCAACCTTTTTTTCTTATTTCTAGTTAGCTGATGGAACAATAATCTCAGTGAAGAATCTTATTATTAAAACCACAAGTGAGAAAAGCCTAGCTTTCTAGAAAAATCTTCTTATTTTAGAATGTACTGTTTCTTATTTATGCTGTATTATTAGTAGGTATTAATAAAAAACCCAAATAACATAATGCTGAATACTACCAGGCCAACTGCACACAAGTTCATTGGTGCCATCTAAAGTAACTGCATTTTGTACAATATATTAGACAGGAGTAAAGTAGGCTTTACAGAATAGCTACCAATAAATTCTGTACAACAACACAACAAGATATATATCACTAAACCTCAAACATCGACATGGATTATGACACAGAGCTTAAAAACCCATACAGCTTCTGCAGAAATAATACAATATTATCTCTCTACAGACATCGAGAGATTCTCAAGAGTCAAGGGACTGCAACATTGCCAGTCCCCAGTGTTCAAAAATATTACCAAGTCCCCACCTCAGCTCCTAAAAAATAGGCCTAAAAATCAGGAGATTTAAAGATAATAATCAACTCTATCTTCTCGAGAAAGAGATTACATTTCTTACTTCCATGCTTTTTCCACAATAGCAAGGGTTATTTATTTTCAAGGGAAGTTTGGCTTCTCAGAAAATAATCTGATTTCATAGTTGGAGCTCTAGGACAAACATTGAATATTGATATACAATATTGCAAAAGCAGGTAACACAGAATGTGGTACACATCCAGATTTTTTTACCCATCACCCACCTACCACACATCCTCAGAGATATAACCAGATGGGCTCTTTCAAGAAAAACATTGCATCTTCTCCAAAAACAAGCATTTTCCCACTGTCATTTCATCATGATATATGACTCAGTTATGCACACCCCTACCGGAAGCACTGTTGTGGTAGCATGGCAATTAGGAAACACCTCTCTATGCCCTTAGTATGCAGCACTAGCAGGTACAATGGCTATTCATTTAGAGTGGTCTATCCTCTGTAGAGCAAGCAGCTCAATGTCACATTTGTAGGACTTGCCCCTTTCTTCAGGGCATTAGTCTTGGGAGTTCAATGTGGATATTACTTGGGAGGAAAGGCAGCAAGCAGAAATATTTCTGGGGCTATGATTTCTGCAGAGTCTGTGCATTTCCATGCTTCAAAGCCAGGAAAAATATAGGTTGGAGTTGTACATCTGTATCATCAGCTATCATGCTGGGGATGGAGAAGTGGGGGGATACAGGAAGGAGGAGGACAGGAATGGAGGGAAGGAGAGGAGGGGAATCGACGTAGGGAATTGTACCTGTTGGGGAAGAGATTTCAAGAAAAGGCACTCTGTCATCACTTCTCTTGTACTGTCTCATATTGGGGCTGGAGCTGCAATTCTTATACAGATCTGTTTGTCATTTTGTAGGCTCAGGTTTTTCAAGTGGACACTTGCAGTATGTCATTTACATGTAAAAGATGATCTCAGACTTTAGATAAATTATTTTAGACACAAATATTCTAAGATACTGAACCAAATTTGTAGTAAATTCTACTTAAAGAAGAACCATTTTCAAATAGTATATTTTACTACTCTTTGAATAAAAAGTTACAAATGTTAGATGATCGGTTTTCATAACTAACTTCTAAATGTATTTTAAAAATTCAGGATTAATTTCCCCTATCAAAATCAATCTAGAGTGTGCTTACCACAAGCTAACTCTTCCAGACATACTTTTATTAAAGCACTAAAGCCAAGGGGATCTGTACAATTTACCACCCAAGTAATAACATGGCCAGCTTAACAAGTGACCAGCTCAGCTTAGCAATATGAAACAGGGCTTAGCTAAATAGATTAGGTGTCATTTAGCCAGTGACCTTACTTTTTCTTCTTTGGATGTTACTAATTAATAGTGTGTGCATCTTCTAGCCACAACTGGTAAGTATCATATGCATTTCTACTACAATCTCCCATTTCAGCATATTACAACTTAATTATAAAATCTTGCCTTTGGCAGAAACCTGGTATTCAAGGACTCAAAAGATGAATATAATATACTTTTTAAACAGGGAAACTAATAAGCTTTTTAAAGATTTTTAAAAGCATATATAACCACTTTCACACATGCATGTGTGTAAGTCCCCAAACATAAGCATACACTAAAGCCTTTTACCTAAAATTGTTACACGCTAAATGAAACCATATTGTTTCCTCAAACTTACTACAGAAAATGGCTAGGATATCTATAATGCCATTGTGCAATCACAGCTGCAAACAAATGCCTACCTTTTAGTACTAACCTCAGCACTGCAACGTAAAACATGGAGAAAACAAACCCAAAAAACAAAAAAAACCCAAACCCCAGAAACACGAAGGGTGGCATTTATATTGTCCTTATTTACAGTACTGGAAACTGTCCCTGTAGAAGTCTCAATATACAGGGCTAGGGGTTGGGGCTTTATAAACTCCAGAGGACACATGTTGAGGGAGAAGTAGGAAATTTCAGTATGACAGTATTAATGACAAGTGAATAGTCCTAATGCAAACTTTCAGGCTTTATCACTGACCATGAGAAATTGGGACCACATGAGGTAGTTCTTAATGTTTGGGTTTGCTGGCTTTTCCAGAATATGTACGATCAGGAGCCTACACCCTTATCCACAAACACTGGGACTCAAAACCAGGTGATTTCACCGATGATGCCTCTGCCTGTATGTTCCATTTTTATATACTTGTCTCTCTTTTGACTTTAACCACAAGTTTTAGTTACGGATATGAGGTAAATCAGGTTAACTTCAATCTGGTTTACCTCCATCATAGTGTGAAATTTGTATTAAACATCAGTATTCTAAAATGTATTCTGACTTGAAAAGCAAAAGAAAATTTCTATCTGGGGCTTCATGGAAATGTACATTTTTTTAAAGTTTATCAGCCTGACAAAGCAAACTGTTTCTTTGATAAATGGAAAACCACATGTGAATTATGATTGTTAATTGAAAAGCAAGACAATCTTCAAGGGAAAACATTAAAAAATCACTATAGGACATGCTTTTATGTTGCATGGGAATTGTTGTATAAGAAACAACTGACCCATAATAAAAAATTTAGACAAAATTAGAAATTCTTATCTTATGTATAGTAATGTTCTGTTATTTATGTTCTTCTTACAAAATGATAGAAATGTGTGACTTTGTTCCCTTTCATTTCATTAAGCTAATTCTCAAAGGAAGGTTTTTCTGAGGTTGCCAGACAGCTACGTTCCCCTCCTTAGAATAAGTTATATTAACTGAAAAGGAACTGTGAAAAATATCAGAGTAATAGAGAACTATAAAGTAATGCAAAAAGAAAAATTAGAGTGCTTGGCCAAGTCACATGACACAAGTCCTGAACTCAAAACAGCTTGGGGGTGAAAAAAAAAATAAATTATACTATAAACTATTTAAGCTTCACATTGTACCTTCTGAATAGAGATACTAGATAAGAAGCTCAAATAATATCTTACAGCTCTCCAACTTTCAGAGATCCCCAGACAAATCTTGCTCCAATTTGCAGACGATAAGACTGTGCCCAAGTATGAACAGCAACACTTCATGTTGGTTTTGAACAAATTCTATAAATAATATCTGAAGTGCAGAGGTCAGTGAAGAACCAGGTTACTTATATCCTAAGCTTACAAAACTGTGATAGGTAATGAGACAGATTAGAGAAGCATTAAAGCAAGTTTAGTTTGTTGGGGTTTTTTTTAAGAGGGAGAGGAAAGAAGAGAAGGCTGAAAAGACTGGAGTGTAAGCTATCAAACCAAGAGTAGGTTTCTTCCTTTCCACCAAATAAAAAGGCAGCTGAAGACAATGAGGTCAGCTAGTAGATACTTGCATCAGTGATGCCTTGCAATGAAGCCTATAGCATTTTTTGAATCATGTATTTGCCTTTTAATTCTCACTTCAATATTTTTTTCCATTCTACTAATCTATTTCAGAAATACTTGATAAAAGTTTATATTATATACAATTAATTCAATTATATTTGTTTGTGATTATAATTTTCATGGGCTTTCACATAAATGTAACATAAAATTAACAACATAGCATTTCTATGGCACTGCCATAGAACAGCTGTTGTCATCTCAATTCTATTTTATTTAGGCCACATTCTGAATTTTCTATCTGTAGCAAAATACAGACAATGTAGTTAAATGTAGTTAAATTCAGTTTTTCTGACATAATGACATGTCCAGCTTTACTAAAAAAGAACTGAAGCTCTATCAGCAAACCTGTGCTTTAAAACTCTTGAAAACTCCTCCCACATTCTGATGTTGACCTGAAGTTTTGTGGGGAAGGCCTGGGATGTTTTACATAGATACTGAATGGGACCTAACGTGCGTTTCACCTACTTTGACCTCTTTCCTGGTAATCAACACCAATTGTCTCAGACTCTAATGTGAGATAATAGCAATTAAAGCAGGAAAATAGAAAGTGATTATTGATGTAATGCCTACCAGAGTTTACAGCACTAGATACCAGACATTCAGATCCAGTGAACGCCTTTTTCTTTCCTCTTGTGATCCCTCATTTCCCTGTTTAGAGACCAATTAAGCTACAGATCTGCCTCTAAGTGCAGTATTTTTGGGGTTGCTCTCTCTGATTATTTGGACGGAACAATTCCTGTATGCTGGACACCCAACCAGCAGGTAGGAATTGGACTGCAAATCATACCCTGAGGGCTAGGTTGATTACATATGCCCTTTACTAACTTTTTATAAGCACTGAGAGTCAGGTAATACACTGCTATTTTCCCAGGGTAATCTGCCATGTATAAAGCATCTGCCATATCTTATTTATTGTTCCATTAAGCTCAGGCCCATTTACAGACTGTGCACTCAAGAGAGCTCTTTCCTCCTCTGTTGCAGTAGCAGAGCCTCATCACAGGCTCTGCCAAGGACCGCCAGCATTCTCCTTCCCCTTCTGTCAGCAACATTCCACTCCCTAAAGAGGTCTCTGGACTTCATATCCAACACTCAGGCTACCTCTGATCTGCCTTTCCTTCAAAGCCTGCCCTAAGGTTCATGCCTTCAGACTGTTACATTCATACACAGCACTGCTCTGCCATAGCCTGAAGAGCTCTGGTTTCTTTTCTTTTCCTCTTCTGGCTCAACAAGGGAGATGGCAGCTCTGTGCCAGCCAGGAACACCCTAGCAGCCACCTGGACACAGCACAGAATCCTCTCCTCCAGCTCCACAGCGGGGCAGGGGAGCTGCTAGCTAACACAGTAAGCACTGCAGTGCAATATGACTTCTGTTCTCTCTGCAGTCCCCAGTGCATCATCTCCCAACACAAGGTCCTATGGCACTCATTTGGACACCTCCCTTCAGCTAATTAACAACTGACAATGTATTTCCACATTCCTAAGTTTAAATGCAGGAGGCAGCCTGAAATGAGCTCTTTTAAAATAAGCTTTTGAGAAAGACACCATCAAATGTTCTATTAAAATCTAAACATAATGCCTCTATTATACACCTTTCCTCCATTAATTTTATCATATGAACATGGTTTGTTTGTTCTGGTTTCTTTCTTTTTTAAAAACCTACACCAGTACTGTGTAAGTACTAATGCTAAGTATTCATGTAAATGACAATGCCCTTAAAGGTATTAGTAGTTGTTCTGCTAACTTATTAAGGAATGACTTAACCATTCACTGAAAATAGCAAAGAAAATTGTGAGTACTAGTCATGTACCTTGCATTTAAAAAGCTGACAACGAATTCAACCAAAAAGTTGACACAAATGATTTTACATACCTCTGAAGGCCCCAGCTTTGTAAAGGCTTAGCTTCTAAAACAAATGGATTTAAAAAGATATAAAAAACCCGAAAAGTTTAGTAAATATATTTTGTATCACAACAGACTCTGAAACTTTTAAAATCAATAGGTCTTTCCAGCCTTGACAATGCTGTGAAAGGTTTTACAACGAACATCAGTGATGCTCAGTTATAGTGGTAATATACTGAAGTTGCTTTTTAGAAAAACAATAAACCAATGGAAAAAAAAAAAAACCACCTCCAGTGACAAAAATAAAACCCTTTACAATTCAATTTAGATATGCTTTAATTTCATAAATGGATGAAAACAGGGAAACATTACAGTGTACTGTATCTTTAAAAAAATCTAATATTGAAAAATAATAAAAATACATAATATCAAATACATTCAACAGTTCTCACCATGAAGCTGCAATATTTTTTTGTATCTAAGAGAGAAAAAAAAGTGGGTTTTATGACGGAACTTCCTCTCCTCAGCCTTTGTGTCCCTTGAAAGAACCATGGAAACAGGAAAGACAAAAAATGTTCAGCTGTTACTTTCCATGTCGTACTTCTGGTTTACAGGTCTAATACAAAACCTGCCTGATGGACAGCAGAGTATAGACCAGATCTTAGCTGGAATAACTAATCAGAGCTTTGTTCATCGCTAGTTATCAGTAGATCCTTCCAATAGGACTTCAGATTTCACAGACAGAAAAATAGGAAAACAAAAGGTCATCTCCATGGCTTAGTAAACCCACAGGTTTTAAACAAACATAAAATTGTGAGCTAACGAAGCACTTCTAGACACAGCTTTTGTAAAAACTTAAAAAGCAAACATGTAAACCCAGGGCCTGACTTGCATTACTATGAGTTAGAAATCTGTTCATATCTAATTACAGTATCATTATTTGCTACGCTGTAATCAAGACTCAAAATTTCAACTTCTTCAATTTGTGCTTCTACTTTGATCAATAATTTATTATAAATTGAAAAATAAACACATCTTATTAATACTAGATAAGCAACATTCTGCCTTAATAGTGTCAAAGTTAAACAAAATGCCTGCCAATCAGGAAATCCTGATTTTCTCTAAACATTCTACTCTAGGATGGAATTAAATGTAGACCAAGGAGGCCAGGATATTAACCATTCTACAGAAAGTTTCTGCATTAAACATTAGTAGCATCAGAATAAAAAACATTATATTAAACAGAAATACATTCAGATCCAATGCAAGCAACAAGGCACGCACAGTAGAGAACTTAATACAGGAAGGCAGAAGACAAAACCTAAGCCGAAGAAATGAAACACAGAAAATGTACAGTAGAAAATTACGTATTTTAAGTCTAGGAAGATACACATAAATATAGTTAGAAGAATATGTCAGGACCTTTAGACGAGCACACAAAATAAAAAAATAAGTAATGGAAAATTGGATTCTACAAACATCAGGAGTGAATCAGAAGACACGGTAGTGTTACCGCATAAAATAATAACATAATATGTCAAGTATACTCCATTCCTTTGATTACCTGATCATAGTGAGATTATTGCAAAGTCAGAAATAATGCTACACAGACCAGGCAGAACAGTATTAGGACGCAAGGTTAAAACTCAGAAATTACAGATAGATTCTCCTTTTACTCTTTAGGTAGCAGTAAACTAGATGAAGTCTATGCCTGAAGAAAAACTACAAAACTCCCCCAAACAACAACAAAAGTAGAAGCAGCAGTAAAATCAAGATTGCTTATCAAAGGCGGAAAGTGAAATGAATACACTGAATTTTGTTAACCTGTATTTTTCTCAACTACATGTTTTATAATCTGTACATGAAGTAGTAAGCTCTCTCCACCTTTCTTCAGAGCTTTAATGAAAGCTACCATATTAAATCTAATCTTCCTAAGAATATTTGAAAAAGTATACTGATTCACTACTGTATAAAGAATTCTTGCAATATTCTGATCATCTCAGTAGGATTTAAGAAACCAGGAAGAAGTGTCATTATGTATTTTTGAAAAGGAGAACAGAACTGCTGTCACCTTTTCAAGAGGCTGAAAGCCTGGACAGAATGGCTGGACAGGGACTGAACAGAAGGGAGAGAGAGAGGCACAATTTAGTGCAGTAACCACCTGGTGAAGGAGCAAGACTGCTGAAAGGAAAAGTTGTTGAACAGACAAACAAGAGGATGGCTGCAAGTGTGGCCTGAGAGTCAGCAGGCTGCTGAGACATGAGATCCGAGGGTGGGAGGGAGGCAGACACTTCACCTGCCTGCTGAAGCTCAGAGCCGTGGAGCCATTCCCGGTGTGGATGTAGCTCTTGTTTTCTAAGATGGAATGGCACAACCTTAGCTTAAACCTCATAGTTTGGAAGTTTCTGGAAGTCAAACTACCACATTTTCATTTGTATTAAAACCATCCTTTGATTAAGCAGCAGTCTGTATTGTTTGTATGTATCATTAATACAAGGGGGAATTTCCACAGAACATTTGTTATGTCCCTGCCAAGCCCCTCAGTTGATGATGCCATTGCCTTCCCTTCGTATGTTCAGTTCTCTTACGCTCAAGTTCTACATATGTCTGTTTCTGGTTTTCTACAGGTTATTTGGAGATGAGAATTACCTGGGGGATTTCTTTTCAATTGTCAGTATCTCCAAAGCAAGGCAAGTCAGAGGTGCATGAAAGCACAGTAACACCAAAGAGACTCAGGATATAAACTTACTCATTTTCTCAGACCTAGTTGAAATAAACAGAATTTGCCCCTTATCATACTTTTCCATATAATCATAGAATCATTTAGGTTCAAAAAGACCCTTAAGGTCATTGAGCCCAACCATTAAACTAGCACTACCATAACTCTGAACATTTCAATTCTTCCTAAGATTAGGACTACTGTAAATTATTACCTTTCGGAAAGTGGTAGTTCACATTGACATTTAAACATTACTGACTTACATACGCTAGACCCCCATAAAAAAAAAAAAAAAATGAAGAAAGGAATATGACTGTTTTTCACAATGCTTGTAAGTGCAAAAGTGACATGCTTAGAAAAATAAATCTGGCAACAAATTAAAACAACACATAAACTATAATTTTTATCAGGAAAATGCACTGATATAAAGTTATGAAATCATACTCTTGTAGTTCCCAAGATAGATTTCACCTAGGAAGTGCTTTTCCAGGTGGAGAAAACCCATTATCAATAGGCCGTATCACAAAAGTAGTCAGGCTACTCAGAGGACTGAACATACCAGGAAATCATAGGAATTACAGATAAAAGTCCCATTAGTCCATCTGGAAGCACCCAAGTATTAGAGTAACAGTTGTGGGTGATTTAGAAAAGAAAGTAAGAGGAAGAGACATCTTCTGTCAAAATAGATTTTTCACCTGATGTTTCATACTCTACCTTTGAATGTCTTAAAGGATGGAGCTTTTAAAATTTCCTTAACAAAGCTCTTCCACAATTGTGTAGATCTTAATGTCAGGTGGTTGTCTTGTTATTGATCTAAACTGTCTCTTTACTAAATTATATCCCATTAGATCTAGTCACATTCCCTTTGGCACGTTTTACATGCAATACCACAACAGTCTTACCCTAATCAATGCAAGGAATTTAACCACACATTTGCTGCCTCCAAGGTAGTCATATCATTCCCGTTTCCCTAGATGGCTCTCATGCTGCCATTTATCATAATTATCCAAAACATACAGTTGTAGTTTCCCCTTCAGTTCTGTCTGTCCATCCTCTTAATGATATCTGTTGGTGGACAAGCAACTGTGCATCCATATTCCAGTAGTTTTCACACCAGCATCTTACAGATCCCAACTTTGTGATCTGGTACCTTCTCTAAGCAGATGGTAATCACTTCTTATGGGGTGAGAACAAGCATCTTGCCAGACCTTAGATTTGTTGATTTGCTGGAAGTAAATTATAATTAAATGACAAAAAAAGTAAGTCTCTACTGTATGCTTGCTTGATGCTCAGGTAAAATACCCTCATCTATATGTATAAATAAGGACATTTGTTTGGCTCTTTCTCCTTGCAATGCTTATGCTAAGCTGAATTCACCCTCAGCTCAGGGTTTTCTGCAGAAAACAGCACTGTCATGCTCCAGAGTGGATATTGGTTTTCAGGAGCAGTCACTATGTTAAGCACAAAATCTGAGATTTGTCTCACCAAAGTATATGTGTTTATAAGCTTAAGCATATAAGGAAGAAGTGCTTTACTGTGAGGGTGGTGAGGCACTGGAATAGGTTGCCCAAAGAAGTGGTAAATGCTCCATCCCTGCCAGTGTTCAAGGCCAGGCTGGACAGAGCCTTGTGTGACATTCTTTAGGGTGAGGCATCCCTGCCCATGGCAGGGGGTTGGAACAAGATGAACTTAAGGTCCTTTCCAACCTGAACCATTCTATGAAAGGAGACAGCCATGTCAACAGAGGCAGTCATCCTGAATGACATCCCTCTCCACAGAATTCAGATGAAGCCTGAATAGGAACAGAACCTTAAACAAGGAAGAAACACACCTGTGTGACTCTCTCTCCCAAAGGATACAACTAAGAAACTTTGTCCTTGCTCCCCTAATGAAGCAGATATAACTTTCCATTTGTATAGCATTACTCTCATCCACTGAAAATTGAATTTTTGCACTTTCAGCCTAGCCAACCAGACAAAAAATAAAAGAAAAATTACACTTCAGAAGAACAAGCCCAAAGCAATATTCAAACCATGAAATGGCAGAAATTCTCAGTACCTTGAAGGAATAAAGTTTTCCTGACATTTAGGAACCAGGGGGCACTATTCTTGCAGTTTATTTCATTTAACTTGGCCAGCCACTTTGAAATCTTTCTCTACAATCTCTTCATCACACTCTTACTACATTAGCTGCCATTCTCCTCTCAGTCAGCACCTCGAATGGGTCATCAAATGCTAGGTTTTTCTTGGGATGAGAAATTTGGAAAATTTTCAGCCACCAGCTTAATGTATGATATGCACATTACACGGCATATTCTGGGTCATGAAATTGCTGCAGCTACATGTTCTGTGCAAATACATAGACTCATAGAATCATAGAATTGTTTGGGTTGGAAGCGACCTTAAAGATCATCCAGCTTCATCCCCGCTGCCATGAGCAGGGACACATAGCAATTAAGTTAAAAGAATGTGGGGGGAAAAAAAAAGGAGCAGAAAACAGTGACTCTTCCCTGCCAAAACTGAAAAAAACGCCATTAACTGAACATTTTTTATGTAATCATACACATAAACATCAAAAAGTATGAGGAAATTTCACTTTCCAAAATTTCACCAACAACCCAGTATAAATACTAATCTCTGTTCAGATTTTCCACTTTTCTGCCACAAGAAATATTCTGCTTTAAATTTTTTTGATTGGTAAACAACTTTGGGCTTGCATTGAATATTAAAGTACTTCTCAGTTTTTCTATGGATGCATTTTTACCAAAATGCTAAGATATTTACGTATGTCTCCCACTAAGCTTGGTAGGATTAGTAAATTTGGTAAATGCCAAAGGAAATGTCTTCTGCAATTTGCCATGCTGGAGAATTAGCTACAGAAGAAGGCATGTTTACTGTTTGTTCAGATACTGAGTGTGGAAAAAATTAAAATAAATAAAATATCAAATCAAAATAAAGAATAAGAAGGTCTGTAAATGGAAAATACGTATTTAACTTCAAATAAGGTCTTCTTAACCTATCAGCTACTACCACACTTAGTGGCATACAGAGCTTTTCATAAAGCTGATAAAGATATGGATTTCACATTTTTTTTAACTCTTCATTTATGCCTTTGGAAAACAATACATTCTCTACAAAGGGTTTCTGTGGCTCCCAGTGAACACTATGGCACAAGTATGGCATGGGGTTCAGGAGCATACTGGGTCTACAGTATGAATGAGAGTCATGAAACTGCGTCTGTCATCAATTAAATCCTCCCTTTTCTTTTCTTGAAGAACAACTAAAAGTATTTAATTTCTAAGATTTACCAGATATTTTAAAACCCCAAATTTTAACATCCAAAAAAATTTTAACTCCCCAAATCCCTACCTTGGATATAGAACTGGAATTGAGAAAGTACATGTGGGGAAACCAGAATGAGCTCCTCAGTTTTAGGAAGTTAAGAATAACAATATTATAAGAAAATGAGAAGGCTGGTTAAAAAAGAAAAAAAAATTAGGTGAAAGAATCAGTTTTCTGGTCTGCCTAATTTAGTTTGCCTTGCCCTTATGAGGACGAATAAGTGGGTCTGTCATTATAACACATCTAGAAGAAAGAAAGATGTGTTGTCTGACAAAAACAAGGCCATGAGAGGAGGATAGGAGTCTGAAAAACACCCTCACAAGGGGCAGGAAGAACCCACTGACCATCTGTCACAACAGCAAAGCTGACAACATAAAACTCACATGTAAGAGACTATGGATGATGCCTCTGAAGATCCCAGAGAAAAGGAATCTTGGGCAATTTTCACTGAAATCCTTGTCGTTTTTCTCAAAGGAAGGAAAAGGCACAGCAAAATAATTAACATCAAGAATTAGTGCTGTGGGAAAACTATAGAATTGGACAGGAAAACATTAGAATGACTACTAGTGATCAAATGGGTTTCTGTTCTATGCATGGGCCTCAGAGAAGTGTGAATCAAGCTGAGACAAATGCTAGCATGGTTGATGAGATGAGGTTTAAATTAAGAAATACAGGGGTAAATTAGAAGGACATTTGTTTCATTTGCATTAGCTAGGTTATTCAGTGTCGGGGGCGAAAAAAGGATAACAGATGAAACTCCGGAAGCAGATGAAGGTCTGTGCATGGCTGTAGTTTACAGAAAGAGGAAAATAAGTGGGTAAGAACATGACAGTAGAAGAATGATTATCAGTGAAAATTTGAAAGTACAATAAGGGGAATGAAATGTTAATGTTGATGAGAACAGTAAATATGCAATCAACACAGATAATGAAAGGAACATGTCAGTCTAGCCTGCATAAAAGAAGGCTAGATCCACTAGTTCCTAAAGGAAGTAAATGAATCGCTGAAAGGCAAAGGCAACAACATGGAGGTGTTAAAATTACTGATACAGGCAGCTAGTAGAAGCATAACAGAAATATTGGGGCAACCCCAGGTGGAACAAAAAGCATTGTGGAGAGGTGCTGTTCATGAAAGACAAATTTCTCCCATGAAAGAGAGAAATATTACACTGTAAGATAGCATTGTAATTTACTGACATGACAGTACCTGAGAGGGCATAACATGAATAAAGGATAACCCCAGATCTGAATGAATACGTCCATTGGGTTTCAGTATCAGCAATGCTAATGACCACAGTGTCCAAGGATAAGGGCTAGTTGTGGAGAAGGTACAGAAAGGTTTCATCCCCCCTGAATTGAAAACAAGTCTAAAGCAGTTTAATGTTTTCAAATATTTTAAGTGATTGCCGGCCTTGCTTACCATGTCAAAGAGAACTTCAGAATGCAGTGAGACAAAATAAGCCAGGAACGATGTCTAACAGACAGGGAGAAAGGAGCAGGAAATGTGTCATCCAGAATTTGAACAACAATGTTTAATTATGCAAGGAATAGTTAAATAGCTTAGAAGGTGCCATTTCATCAGCTTTGAAGAGAACCTTATTTTTCTGTCTGTGCTGAAATTTCAACTGAAAGCACAAAAGGCCTCAGTAGCTTAATAACAAGCTTGAAGAGGAAAAACCTTTATTATTATGCTTTCTCCATATTTTAAAGACCTTGCATTAAATTCCAAGTTCAAGTTTCAAAAGTATGATGCAATGCTATCAGCAAGGTAGCAAACTCCACGAGATGACTCCCTGCTACCTGCTTCTTAGGAACAACAAACAACACACGATTTCTGAGGCTCTCCTGAGTGAAGTTAGCTGGAGATTGGGTTTTATGCTTGTACTTTTTCTAAAAAGAATAAATGTTGGTATCTACATGTCATGACACAAGTGGATAAGAGTAGATGTGGAAAAAAAACCCATCAATACCTAATCAATTGAAGGAAAAGATTCTTGCAGACACTTCTTTCAGCATAAACAGACTGATCTGGACAGTATATGAACCCTGACATAAATAAAACAGTCATAACAGAGTCAGTATCACAGTATAAAATTATCTCATAATTTTGTTCTAGGGGAAAGAAATTTAATTCTCCTAGTGTTGGTAAAATATGGACCACAATTGCTACATTACGCAACATGAACAAGTCCCTTGATGGAAAGATAATGCAAGAAGTTGAAAATGTACTCAATCCAGTACATAGTGTTTGACATGAAGATTGAATATTTATCAGAGCTATTAAAATAGCTAAATGTTATCAAATATATTTATAGATTTGGGGGGAATTTTTTGTCATTATGTAGCAGTGATTTCCCAGCCTGTGAAAGATGTTTTTCTTTCTGCATGCTTAACTTTTTTTTTCTTTTTTTTTCCTGTTTGTTGGCAGAAAATGCTGGGCAAGTGAAATAAATTTTAGTTAAATATTTTAAAATATAATACAATGAACAAATACATATATTTAAAATATAATTCAATATAGTTATGAGTAACAGGATCTGCCACAGCCACTGATTCTTAATAAACAGATTGAACAGACAGACTTTTCACAGTGAACATAACATATTCTATATAGCAAATACCATCCCTAAATTAATGATATGGAACAATGGAACATTTAGGATCACACTGAAACCATTTAATATTGATGAAATTGTCTTAGCACAAGAGTTCATTTAGAACCTATTTCATTATTTTAAGATGTTTAGGAAAAAAAATGTCAGTTTTTAATGTAACTTGGACTTGCAGGTTTTTTTATTTGGCTTCAAAGATTTTGGCTAGTAGGATAATTCTGACACTTGTAAGGATTTAAGATTTTTGCATATTTTGGCAACATCAAAAATTACAGCCTTTGGCAAATTTCTGATGCAATAAAGTACACTAAACAATTCCACATTTGCCAGAACCTTATTT
Organism: Nestor notabilis; assembly: GCF_000696875.1. Lineage (NCBI taxonomy): Eukaryota > Metazoa > Chordata > Aves > Psittaciformes > Psittacidae > Nestor > Nestor notabilis. The sequence continues at coordinate 29,617 of NW_009924400.1, read as the reverse complement.
TTTATCTCATTTATTTGACCCTTTAACATTGGTCCTCTTAAACCAATTCTTCCCTGAGTGCTCTGGTAAAAGAACAGCATTAAATCATTTTATTAATCCAGGAAAATCACTTAGTGATCTGATGTTTAATTTAAATAATATCAAGTGCAGCCATGCTGACAGAGCTAAGTCAAAAAAAGTAAGCTTCCATTTATTCACTTATATTACTAGAAAAAGTTATAATCAAAGTCTGTATGTGCAACAGGCACAGAAGGACAAAGGTCATGTATTATTACTCTTGCACCATTAAAAAAAAAAAAAAATGTACCCCAAAATCCATTCATCTTGAATTTCCTCAATCTGTCAAGAATTGTATGGTATTCTTACCTTTCATCCAGTTCCTACTTTCTATACATACACTTCCATGAGTATTAGCAATGGTATCAAACTAGCAGCTAAATCAGGGCAGTGTCTGTATAATACTCAGTACAGCCAGAACCCGTAATGAGGACCCATAGGTACTGCCATAACAGAAGCCATAGTACCTACAAAATTAGGAACCAGATCACTGTGCATGCTGCCCCACACATGCAGGTGCTGTGGAAAAGCAGTCTAGAAGCTACAAACAGAATTAACATGCCACTAGAGATGTGATGTTCACAAGTATAAGAAAGAGATAGTCCAAATGAAAAGGAGGATCCGCCTTGAAGTGCTCTTCTGCACAAGGCACAGGACAACACTGTCCTGAGGGGGACATTAATTTTATTACTTATTTTGTAACTAAAAGCCACATTGAGAACTACACAGACAGGGCAGATATCCCTATAGCCATGAAATGTAAAAGCAGTAAATCAAATCATATTAACAGCTCTATCACACTACCAGAAGTGTGCATCAGACTTCTTGAAATCCGTACTATCTTTGTCATATGTGATAATCATACAGTATTTCAATAAATACATATGCGTATAAGCATAGGTATTTTTATATGTAAACAGATTATTTTTTGCTTCATTGGTGAATATTCTTGTCACGTCTCATCACCTTACAGTTGCATCAGATAAGTAAAACTGTAAACATGACACTGTTTTCACAGTTTGAATATTTCAACAAGAAATCAGTTCTACGTATTCCTGCAGATTTCAAGTACTTTTTACACAAACCATAGCTTTCACTTTATTTACATTTATTCACAATTTTTAAAGTGAAGTTTATTTCAACTTATTGAGGTTTCTGTTCAAGCTTTACATCCTAGAAGTTTAAATGGGTCTTTTATTTCTGCTTCCTTGTATTAAGAAAAAAACAGAACTCTCAGATAAAATGCTTAATTCTAAACACTTACGTTCATTTCCTTTTCACCTTCAGTGTTCTTGCTAGAAACTTGGTTTCATTACTTTTTATACTAAAGATCCCTATGTAAAGTACCTATGTAATATTTTAACAGACCTGTGTGAAAAGTGATGGAAAGCACAGAAGAGCAATTCTTTCCTCTTATTACTTATAGACCATGGTCCCACCAACCAGAAAGGCAACAAAGTTGTTACAGGCCAGTGAAAATGTGGTTTCTACCTCACAGCGAGCCATATGGGGATGAGCTCCTGCCATATTTCTATGCACTGAGAATGTCTTGGGTTTCTTGCCTTCCCACTTGATACCTGTCAGAGCAAAGTTACAAACTGAGCAGGTATGTATGTATGTAAGCAAGCAGAGAGATATCTTAGAGGGATTTTAAGCTCTGCATGGGCAGATCAGGGCTTTCTGCTTTTACTTACTGAGCAGCATTCATTAATCACTGGCCAAGTTCCTCTAAATTCTATTCTGCTCATTATTTTTAACTTCATATCTTCACCATCCAGGACTAGAGTCCTGCAAGATACCAAATGAACACTGGATGGAATGCTCTTTAAGAAATTAAGTGCTTTTTTGAGATAACTTCACATACAGTTTGGCACACACCAAGGTATACTACTTCTCAAGGACACAGGTTCTTTTTAAATACAAGTTTGATGTTCTGAATTTCTTAGGCACAGCTGTGTTGTATTGTTTTGTAATAGCAGAATGACATTTTATATGTTCTTTGACAATGCTACTGTAGAACTGTTTTCATGTAGTCATTTCCACTGTATACTGTCACTGGAGAAATATTTCCAAAGTTTCAGTGGGAGAAGCCAAACTGAGAACCAAAAGTGTTCATTTGATTGATCATAGAATCATAGAATCATAGAATAGTTAGGGTTGGAAAGGGCCTTAAGATCATCTAGTTCCAATCCCCCTGCCATCAGCAGGTATACCACACACTAAACTATGTTGCCCAAGGCTCTGTCCAGCCTCACCTTGAACACCTCCAGGGTTGGAGCATTCACAACTTCCTTGATAAGTGTATTTGAAAAGTTAGAGAATTTTGAAAAGCATTATCTTCATAATTTTCCCCAGAATTGTTTGAATCCTGTCCTGTTTGCCTTTGAATAAGGTACTAGTCCCTGGCATTACTTGATAACTATGGTAATGTGAAAAAAAGAAAAAGAAAAAACCAACCAACCAAAACAAAACCCCACAAGAACAATAGCAACAACAACAACAACAAAACCCCACAAAAACTCACAGTGTGCATTGGAAGATATCTTATTTTAAAATGTTAATATTTGGTGTAACTTCCTCCCCATTTTAGGGATTTATATCCTGACATGATATACTTATTTCTCTTATATTGCTAATGAGGTTGTAAACAAAAAGAAAACCTATGACAATCATTCTTACAGCTACTAGTAAGCACTGGCATATTTAGACTAAAGCACCTACTTTGCTAACACTTCAGAAATATTTCTGAAGCTGAGATTTTGACAGTTTTTTTCCTCCCTCTATTCAGAGGTAGGAACACCATGAAAGTTAAAATTGTAGGATTTCACTGATCCTAACTTGATCTGATTTAAAACTCTGTTTCAAATGTTGATTCCTGTGGTCAGTGGCTCCCTCTTGCAGCGAACTAACACGGAAGATTTATCAGAACTCTCTGATGCCTTGACCACAGTTTTTTCTTCAAAAATTTTCAGATCTCAGCAGGACAGACAAAGTAGCATTTCAGTAGGGTTTTTTTCTGAACAAGTCCACATGGTAGTTGAGGTAGGTTTAAGTAATTACTTCCACAACCTGCCATTCTGGTTTAACATGTGAAAAGTCTTTCCAAAGGGACAGTAAGACAAGCTCAGCTTTGCTGTCTTCAGTTTGCACATCTCTCTCTCTGGCATCATCCAATATGTGCTGAGGCTGACATGATAAAAAGTACAGGACTTGGTTAAGATGGCTGTGAGGGAAGGTCAACAGCCTACAGAAAGTACAAATCATACCCTATGTTTAAATAAAAAGACTATGTGTTCCTTGTAAAAGTTCAGAAAGTTTGAGGGAAAAAAAAAGAAGAAAAACAAAGACCCCTCCACGACTACCTTGTTCTTAAGTATATAATCTAGCATTTAAAACTATAAATCAAAGAATCACAAACTGGTTTGTATCGGAAGGGACAATGGATTTTTCTTCTTCTATCAAAACATAGGGCTGGGATACCTCATCTGCACAGCCAAAACCTGGGGGGAGGAAGAGGGAACCCTAAAAAAACAAAGCCAAAAAGTGATATCCATTTCATCAGACCTTGGTGAGGAACAATATTAAGACACATTTGGACACTGCTTTTCAACACTACCTTAACTAAAACTCAACTGCTGTCACTCAGCAGTTATTTAAGTTTTGAGATTACTGCAATATTTTATTTCTAGCCTCTTTTGAACTGAACCACCTAACCACATCGTGCAGCGCTAGTCAACAGATCAGTCAACATCAACGCTGTTTTAAAGTGGATTCAACTTCATAGGCATTGAAATCAAGAGATAAATAAGGAAAATTATGTCACATAAGTAAAGCTTACAGACAGTTAGTGCAAAGTTCACTAAATTCCTTCTCAAAGGGGTTGACACAACAGTTAACATAGGAAAAATGTTGAAGTACGAATTAAAAAGATATTTGGCATAATCTTACTTTCTTATTATTCTAAGAGTAATTACAACATGGGAAAACCTAAGACGTGGAAAGTAACTGAAAAGTGGAGAAAAAGTGAACTTAAATGGTATACAAGCTTTGTTATTAGAAAAAATATATTTTTAATACACTTCTGAGCTGCAGAGCAATATAAAGATTTTCTAGAGACCTTTGTAAATCATATCAAAGAAAGAAGAAAGAACATACCCTTATTTATTTCTTAAGGTATCATTCATGGTCAATAGGTTTTGAAATGATCCTCTGCTTGCGTTTTCAGAGATATTTCAGCTTTACAGCCCCTAATGATAAATTTAAAGATTTCTTCACCAACAATACAAAGAAGTAGTCGAAATTAAGTATCAGATGTTTTCAAGGGAAAAATTACTTTAAAGCCAAAAATGAGGCTCCAGGTTTTTTCAAGACCTGAACTGGGTGATCACATTATACAAATCTTTGCCAGAGGAAAAAGGAGTGGGGCAAACTATTATATTGGTGCTGACGCTGCTCTACTTTTGACCATTTAATCTTTTATAATAGTTTAGATGGAACCTGAAGACAAGAAAGATTCAGAAGAACATTTAGACCCTGGAGAAATCCTCCTCTGCCTCGTAAGCAAAGAATGTGATAAATTTGGAGAGATATTTTGTTTAAATACTTTGCGGGGGGGGCGGGGGGGGGAATCCAACATAAAAATTCCTAGATTTTTTTATCATCAGCCTGGAAGTGTAGGTGCTAAAAGCAACTCTAGAAGAAGAATAGGAACTAGCAAGACTAGAGCTGTCATGCAAGAACCCTTCCTGACAAGATACATCTGGCAATGACCAAAGTAGTCGGTTTAAATTTTCTGAAAAATGAATGGTTTCGACTTCAGTACATACTTCCAGGGACTGAAAGCCTTTGTGTGCGAGCAATTTGTCATAGTTATGGCTGAATAAGTATCAGACAAAGAAGTTAGGCTGGAAGGTACATAAGTTATTAATGACTCCTGTGCAAACTACAAAACTATCACAAGAGTAGGCTTCTTTTAATTTAAAAAAAAATGTGAAGCACATTGAACAAATCCATTGAAAATTTCATGGGATATTACACAAAAAAAAAAAAAAAGAGATTGTATTTTTTCCTGTGCTTGCCATGTTTGCTTGAGTTTAACAGCTGATTTCAGGATTTCAAGTTCTAAAAGAGATGTGGACGTACATCTTGAAAAATACTTGCATTCCCGTCCCCTTTCAGGGGACTTCCTGGGCTATTGATGCTCAAAGCCTACCCATGAGCAGATAAAACTTTGCTGTCTAAAGCTCATTACAACCATTCTTGCTTTTAATGACAAGCTCAGCAAGCAGTTCAAATTAGAAAAAGACGTGCACACATATATGAGGTGAATGTCTTCTTCACAGCACTTCCCACAGAAGCTTTGCTCCCTCTCAAACCTCTCTTTTCTTCTGGTATTTCTGCATTTCCATGTATTCCTAAGCATCTGTTTTCCACTCTTTCTTCCTTCTGCTGTGATTTTAATGCATCTTTCCTGGTATTTTTTTTTTTATATTTGAAAATGCTTTTTCTCCTGTAAATGATCTTTTTCTACCCAATGTTTTCTGAGAGCTCACTATTCCTGTGAAGTAGTTTTTAACCCTCTGTATACTCATCATATGTGTTAAAGCTGAATCATTTGTGTTTGACTTACACAGTAGGCTCTAATTCTATTTATTCTTCTGCGTGTTTGCAGCTGCAATCACTGTGATCGGAAAACCTGGGGCAAAATCAGTGACCTCCAAAAAACAGTAAAAGTCACAAGTCTCTAAACTGAGTTAAATCCAGAGCTATTGCCTGTGACAAATTCACAGTGTTGGTTCTCAGACTGGACTCGTTAGGCATCTGGAAGACATATCTCTTTGAAACTTACTAAGATGTCAAGCCGACTGCTTATTACTCCATACTGAATTACAGAAATACGTATCTATTGAGTAGTTCATTAAGATGAGCATAAAGTAAAACAGTAGTAATAATTGTACAGATAATCTACGCTAAGGACTCAAATTGGGAAAAAGATAATTCTTTCAGAAAGAAGCGTATTTTGCTGGCTGGTTGGACAATCCAAACATACACAGCACAGGCATGAGTTAACTCCTAGCTCTCTCTGTTATTGTGACCCTTTCATTGTGCCAGCATTAGAATAAACATTCAAATTAAAGATATTTTGAATACTAATGCTCTGTTTGGTACATCATGGTAGATTTCAGCAATTAAAACTCTTTTCTTTAAGTACGTCCTTGACAGATGTGCTTGCTTCTGAAGCACTTGTATATTCCCATGATCTGCCAACAACTCGTAACAAAAATCCACCAAAACACCACTATTAAAGAGGTAAGCATGAACTACCATCTAATGGTGACACCACTATTAAAGAGGTAAGCATGAACTACCATCTAATGGTGACCTCTTCTGAAAAAAGGAGCTGCTTCACAGTAGAAAACCCTTTTCTTATCAGTTGCATTCTGAACTTTGACTTATCAAAGTCAGATTAATTAGATTTCACTAGCACCAAGCCAGTGAAGACTAAAAGACAACACTGAGAAACTCATCCATATATCTTACTGCTGTTATTAGTTCACAAACCCAATTTAGCACATTGTCCTCATTTAGTCCTTTATTACTAATACAGAGGTAGAAGCTCTGCTTGCTGCCTTTGACAAGTCTCAATCCTAGTTGAGTATTGCTCTTTCTAAAATCCTCCTCCTCCATTGTCTCCATGCCTGGACAATCTTTCTGCATTCCAGTTCCTTTTTCCACCTCCTCTATGCTACCATTTTGCAGTGTACATTTCAATTCCATAAACAGTATCTGGGGAAAAAGACAAAATCCAGGAAATGCTTTTGACCATCTGGGCAGAGGAATATAATTTGTACATCTAGATATAGGCCCATTTTATGGGACTGAATCTTTCTGTGCAGCCATTCATCCTGAAGCCATCACGTGCACTATCAATAATCATGAGACTTTACAGGCAGGTATCTCAGTTTTATTTCTCTATCTTCTAAGTTAATCTTTTTGCCTCCTGTGGGGCTTTCAGATACTCTAAGCAATTATAATTTAAAATATTTTCAAAAGGGGGGATAAATCTGTCTACTTTTTTCCTCTCCATAATTCAGTAATACAACAGATAATTTAAATAGAGGCAACCTAACCAGAGTCTGTAACCCATTACTGCTAACAGTACAGAACACAGACTCACCTGGAGAAGTAGTTACACCTCTCTTCTTTAACCTGCTATCTTAGACTCTGCATGAATAAATAAATGTTCTTTAATGTATATCTAGAGTCACAGAGAATCCTAAAGGACTCAATGCTGTGCACATATTCACCTACACAACTGCATGTTACAAGAAAGGAGCACCTACTGTTTGCTGAAGAACTTACCTAAGTCTCTAGTGAGTTCACTTGACTGGACACATGATGGAGGTTTTGGTTTCCCTAGTTGTCTCATTGGCTAAATCTACTATATGCCCTAGGTTTGTCAGCAGAAGACATCCCAGACAGAGCTCCTCCCAAGGCCCTAGTCAGCAATATTATCTACCTTTTCCCACCTTATAAACTGATTAGCATTATCTTTACCACTTTAACTCTCTTAAGCTGATGTAAACCATGATCACAGTTTTGACATTTTTAAAGCTGAACCTTACTCCTGTTTGACAAGAGAAATCAGAGTCTGGTGTTTACCAAACCAGAGAAACGCACCAGGAGTGTGAGCTTTCTCCCTCTCTCTCTATAACCCTGCTCATTTTACCTTCGCACAGGCACAGATTTAAGAGAGAGTAATTATTTCTGGATGGTTTATTCAGCTGTAAGTACAGCAGCTCCTTACTGCTGTACAGGAGTTGTACCACTGTACTGTTGTACAGGAGTAGTATCATTGTACTGTTGTACAGTTTTTCTTTTGTATAATATTTGCATTAAATTTATAACACATTCTCTGCTATGAGCAGAGTAACATAGCTTCATAACTTGGAGTGCAGTATGCTCAGTCATATAAACAACAGCTGCATTTTTATTTCCACTCTACTGCACTAGTGCTCTTCCCTTTCCTCCACCCTTACCAAATACATAGTCTACGCCTGTATTTACAGGTGTACACATACAAAAACATACACATATATTCCTGGATTCAAGTCTGACAATAAGTGTATTATAAACTGAATGTTGCAAAGCACAAGAGTTTTGCTACAGTGCTTGAGGCATAGTGACTATATCACACATGGAAAGGAATATATGAACAGAAAAACTTAACAGAACAGTGATTCTTACCACTGCAATGGTTATTTGTACAGCTCCAAAGTGTCCCTGATTCTTTGCAGACAATTTAAGTGCAATACTCCGAATAACCTGAAACTCTGAAAAATTCAATGCAGTGCAGAAACAGTATTAGAAGTAATGAGAGTATTACATGATGCTGATAACCAGCACTGAATGTATTCTCAAAAGGGGCTCTGAACAGGAGCATGAAGAAGAAGAGGGAACTTGGTGAATAAGAAATGGAAGACTTTCAACAGAAAAGAGTACCATGACAGAAAGTGCTCATTTGAAAGAGAGAATGGAAACAGCTATTACACTGATCACTTAATGGAAAAAGTTGGTTTTTGGACAACAATCAGATAATAGCAGACTGACTGCAACCTACATAATGCAATATTCCAGTGGGAGACCATCCCAGGACAGGGGCACATTTGCAACATGACATTCAAGTTCTGTACTGAAGACTCTGACATACTTGAGATGAAAACCAAACTTAAAGTAACCGCCACAAAGCCATTATATCCTATATGGTTTCAAGTAAGCTGAGCCACCAGGCAGGGAAATATAAATGCCACCCTAAAAGAGCTTTTCTGTGCAGTAAAGTTACTGTCAAAGCAAGTGCAAGTAAATGAACTGGTAAATCTTTCAGGAAAAGCTATTTTAAGTGGATTTTTGGCCTCCTGCTTTTATTTTCCCCTTAATAGAAAGCAGAGGTCTTATAGAAGTAAATACTTCTGTCACTGCATGGGTGCCACTGACCTGAGCAGGATGCGGAAGTCCGAACTTCTCATCCTTCTTCAGCGAATCACAACTGGACAGCTGGAGAGCCTGACATCTCCTGATGCATTTCACACTGTTTGAGGTAAGAGTCTGATCTGAAAAAACCCACACTAGGAAGAAATTACAGGAACCATCCATGAAGAAACTCCTTTCTCAAAACAAATAGACAAACAAACAACAAATACCCTACCATGGCCTGTTACAGGGATCAAATGATGAGAAGGAGAAACAGAAACTGCGAAAATTAGGAAAATGATCCCCTCGAATATCACAAAGATTTAGGAAAGGAAGCTCCATCTACCCTTTCCTCTCCAAAGGTGGTGAAAGAGGAAAACATGCACACGTATCATGAAATGCTGGTTTGCACATCAAGGTGAAAGAGAGAACAGCCGAACCAGTCCATGACTTTTTTGTAGCTCAGAGAAAGACTGAGCTGGTTTCACATATTTTTTTCTCAAATTTTGGCAGCTCTCTGCTTGGTTTAGGATTTTATTAAGCTGTGGAGTACTTCCTCTAATCAGAGTGAGGAATAATGTTGACAGTGGACTTAGTTTTATGAGGAAACATTTAAAAAGCCATCTTGACATTCAAAAGACATAAATGCTAGTACAAATTGAACAGCAGCACTCCGCTTATTCATTTTGTCAGATACTGTGAGACAATTTGCCTGGGGAAATGAAGCAATAATGTCTGAAGGCCTGATTTTTCAAAGGTGTTAAGACATACAGCTCCAGATGTTATATCAAGAATCTATGGTGTTCACTGGTTCTGAAAATTGAGGTATGGAAGTATAAATCCTTACCTTGTGCTTGTCTGAAAGGTACACAGTAGAGGACAAAAAGTAAATATGGTTCTTTCAAAATAAACCTTGTCTTGCCTCCCCTTCAGGTGTAAAATTACAAATGAGAGTTACAGCTGAAACGAACAACTGAAGTAAACTTGCGTAAGCTTTCTTTTCATTTCCATCTATTGATAGAACAGGCCTTCATTTATACTTCAGTGACTTCCAAGGAAAAAAAGTCTTCAAATAACATGTAACTTCTGCTATAACTTCATAAGCAGTTGCCCTGGAAATATAAGACTTGCCTGTGGCCATGCAGTTACTCTACCTTGAGCTATCTAAGCTCCCTAGTCTTGCAGAACCTCCTTTTGCTTTGACATATTGCAGTCTTCATACACTATGTCCTGTATGCACCAAACAGCATGTAAGTGTAAATCTTTCATTATATACAGTGCAAATACACACACAGGAAAGGGTATTCTCACTAGTAAAAAACTTGTGAACATTTACCTTTGTTTTCCAAGTGCCAGTGGTAGGCAAAACACATCCAAAACACACTACAAAAACAAAGTTTGCTTCTAGGCACATGAAAAACTAAGCAATTTTCATTCTACCAATGGATAAGGAATTTCCTTGAGATGAAAAATAAAAGTTTTTTTTCTTTGGATCACTGTTAGTAATAACCCTTTGCAGACTTCAGAAACACAGTATGTCTCAGTAGGTCTGTTAAGTCTGTCAGCACTTCCATTTAAGTATATGTTTTCAAAAGTCTGAAGTCTGGTAAAAAGGTTTTCATTGTTGTTCTCTTTTGAGCAAGTATAACTTATAAATGAGACTTTTTGTATCAATCTACTTTTCCTGCCTGTTATCTGGATGGTACAATTCTAGTGTAGACTTGTCCTCTTCCAAAGGATGGTTTCCTTGGCACCTGCTACAAAGAAATGGGAATTTGTACTCCTTCTGTACCAAACGCCCTCCCATGGGCAGGGACACCTTCCACTAGACCAGATTGCTCAACACCCTATCCAACCTGTTCTTTGATGGAACCTTTTATTTCCTGCCTGCCAATGGGAAGTAGTGAATCTCAGAATGGTTGAGGTTGGAATGGACCCCCACAGGTCATCTAGTTCAACTTCCCTCCTCTAGCAGGTTCACCTAGAGCTCAGGATTGTGTCCGTACAGTTCCTGAACATCTCCGGGAAAGGAGACTCCACAACCTCTCTGGGCAACCTACTCCAGTGCTCAGTCACTCTCACAGTAAAGTTTTTCCTCATGTTCAGGTAGAACTTCCTATGTTATACTTTATGCCTGTTGCCTCTCATCCTGTTGCACCGTCAGGAACAGTCTGGCCCCATGTTTTCAATGTATACAGTGTACAGGACACACAGCTTGCACTTAATTTCTCACTTGTCTACACTAACAATCTTTCAGCTCCAACAAGTTGGGGTTTTGGTATGTGGATTTTGGTATGATTTGGTTCTGATGAAATTGTCAATCCTTTAAAAGTTGTACTATGGACTGATAACACAGTCACAAATGAGTTCCTTGTTTTGCTTTGCTGGTGTGCATGGCTTTTGGTTTACGTACTAACCTATTGCCTATTATTACACATTTATCTATTAACTTATTACCTATCATTTACAATTTATCATTATCTCAGCCCATGAGTTCTCACTTTTACTCTTCCTATTCTCTCCCCAATCCCACCACGGGAGAGTAAGCGAGCAGCTGTGTGGGGCTTAGTTGCTGGCTGGGGTTAAACCATGACACTGGAGATACAAATTTCCTCTGAATGCGTGTAAATCTTCCTGTACACTATCTGTAACTGTTAGTAGATACCAGGCAGGGAAGAGCAATAAGGAGGTACTTTAAGGGTTTTAAATTGCTCTAGAGCTGGGAAAGAAACCTGCTTCTGCCTGCAGATATAATTTGAGAACTGTACAAAGTCCTTTTATTGACTCTTTGTAAGGTATGAGATAGAGTAAGAATATCCAGCCCTTTAAGACAGGGAAACACGCTAGGAATCTTTTCGGGTGATTCAGCTAGAGAATTTACCTGGTAGAGGTAAGAACTGCTCTTCATACTATTTATTGTCAAGGATTTACAACAGATGCAACATAACCTTTTGATGTTGGCAAGATGCAGATTCCACTACTTAAAAAAAAAAAAAAAAAAAAAGCACTAGAAGCAATAAAGTCATGCAAGTAATTAAAAGTTACTGTGTGCATTAAATATGTTCTTCCATTAGAAGAAACAGTTTCAACTAAGTTTGTAATCATGTACTAGATGCTGGGTAGTTTACATAAAATGGTATAGTAACTACATGTTGATTCTTGCAGACACATGCTTAAAACTCTAGATCACTGTGAAACACTAACTGGTTCTCTGGCTGGAGTACTGTTGGGAAGAAAATAAACAGGAATAAGGAGTAAAAAGATCTCTCATCTCTATAGGTGTTTCCTAATATTCACATCTTCATTGCTGTCTGCTGTCTTTTCTGTGGTGGGGTAGGCAAATTTTCAGAAATTCACTGGAATCATTTACATCTGCTTTAAATGCTTACGTAGGGGTAATAAAAACGTAGGTTAGTTATAAGAATCCATATGCCTAATAGAAAGCAATGTAATATTAAAATGCACATAGATATTTTCTCCTTTTTTCTTTTTTTAATTTCATTCAACTCAAGGGATGTTTATTTGATTTATTGCATATTGACTGATACGAAAAGCTGTAGAAGTTGCTTCAATTTAAGGGCAGTCTGATTTGGTTTTAATTCTGTGACTCATCTCTAATTCTTCAAAATCTATCTCTAGTCACATGCTTGAGAACAAGGTTACTAACCAGTGCTTTATAAGAAGCTACTTCAAGACATGCTTAAGGTCATTAGCAACCAAACTCTTCAGTGAACAACTGTCCTTCCTCTCCTCCATGCTCAGTGCAAGCCAAACATCCAACCTGACCCTTTCTAGTCTCCACTCCTCTATGTTCGCTGTGTGTTACTACACTAGACTGGCAATCGATAGTGCATGAGAAAGCTTGTGGTCATGTGTGTAAAGGTCTCTGCCACATGATTTTCCCTTCTTGCTGGTGGTCTTCTGTCCTGTTGTGAGCCATCTGCAGCCACAGTTCTTTGAGGGTATCTCTGCCCATGTGTGGGTTGCTCTTAGACCACATAACAGTCCCTCAGTGGTGTCTACTCCTTTGTCATGGGGAGTCTCCTTCCACGAGTGCATCTCCAGCTGTGCCCTTGTGGCACATTTCTGCAGTGTCTCCTGCCCCCAGCAGCCACTGCCCAAGCAGAGGTGCTCTGTGCTCCCCCCACTGGTTGCAGTTTTAGTGTGTGAGGGAAATTGTGTGTCTACAGTTGGTTCTTACTCACACATAGTTGTTTACAGCTTCCTCTCACATGTCGTCGCTGCAGCACCCTGCTAATTAAACCCTGCTATTTATGCCCAGTATGTTAACACACAACAAATTCCTTCTTAAGTAAGTATGTTTCAGAAATAAACTGTATTGTTAAGTCATCGTTATTTGCTTTCCTATCTCTTCCCTAGCAGATGGCAAGGCTATTTCAGCATGCTTCAAGGTAAAACAGAAATCTTACAACCTGGACTGTTGTAAGATGCTTGGTTGGCAAATACACTTTGTTGAGACTGGGGTACTTAGAGTTTGTTTCGGTGCTATAAACTGATTTTTCCCATGGAATATAATAAAGCAGATTTGAGAATTTTCACTAATTTATTTGGTTGGTAAATCTACTGTAACCATATTTACCCAAAAGCACCATGTTTTTTAAGAACCTCCCCACTTTTTTGCTAGCTTTCAAATGTTTTTGTGTGGTGAATGAAGTTCTAGCTTTGCTTTACTCTCTTCCATGTCCACCCTGACTTGCTGAGTGAGTTAACTGTTTCTGGTGAGTGGGATAGTTCCTACAGAGGAATACAGATACAGACTTCACCTGGGATACTTAGTTGTGGAGTGGGAGATGTTGTTTGCTCTAAACCTGGTGGGATAGGGTTTTCAAGGATGTGCAACCTCGTAAGACCAAGCCATTAGCTTTTCAAGAAGGTGTCTTTTCAAAAAATGCATTTTACCATGGAATAAATTGACAGTATTGTTTTGTAGCACTGAGAAGGGGGAGGGGAGAGAGAAATTAAAAAGCAAGATGCTTCTTTCCTTATGTATTTTTCATGCCTGATAGGTCCTATGATCATTATGAAATTACGTATGTCTTTGGTTGGGTATACTGTAATTCCTTTGTTTTTTAAAAAGTATTCCAAGTGATCCTATTATGTACTTGTAGGCATAGTTAAGCTTTTTGTTATTTGCTATCAAGCCAAGAAACTGAAGTGGGATGAAATCAGAATAACATGAGTTTAAAGTTTATGTATTAAAATAAATCGGAAACATTTTTTGTCTATTAGTCTGATGGCAGAAGTAAAATTAAATTCAGCCACAGAGTACAGAAGAGCAAGATTAAATCTCTGATGCACTGTGGTTTGTGAGTGGAAAAGAATGATTCCTGCATATGTTTTACAGCATCTGAGTGGAAACACTGATTCTGCAGCTTAGGATAGGAAATACAATCAGTGCAACCAAAGCCAGCATCTATTTATCTTAAATTAATCATTCTCCAAGTAGGCAGTTGATATCCTAGTGCTGTGTGCCATCTTTTTTACATTCATGTAGCACACATTAAACCAAAGAACTGTTATTGTAGGAGCTGAAATATATTGCAGCACACAGATTGTAAACGTTTAAAAATACACTAACTCTTTACTGTATGTTCAGCTGACAATTAAAGTATATTAATAATGTTTCTTTTAATACTTACAATTACTAGACACTTGGAAACAGATAACGCTTACACAATTCTTATAGTTCTCAAGTATAAAAATTATTTTTAAGATCCTTAAATAGAGAAGAAAAAGAAGCTACAGATTTCAAGCTATAAGCTACAGATTCCAAGCTATAATATTTTTCAGTTTATTTGAGATTTTTAAATCAAAGAGTTTTATTTCTGATTTCCTCCAATATGGAGACAAGCAAAAATATGAGAATTGTTTCTCATTGCTTTCGAATTACAGGGAATTAGAAGGGTCATGTCTGAATCTTGCACTCTGGATTGAACAACAGTTTTTGCATTTCAGTTTGGATATACACAGTTTAATTCAAGAACAGAAGAATTCAGGCAGTAGCAACACTAAAGAGACCTGCCTTTGAGGCACAGATTCTCCAAGGCATTTAAATGTTTCATTTCATTCTAGGACTGAGCCTGAAGTTCTGTTGGATTTGACCTCTGAAGTCACAAAAGTAAATACAATGAAAAGATAATTTACTGTTTCCTAATGAAGATGTAGTAGTTAGGAGAAACTAAAGGGAAGAAGAGAGACAGTCATTACACAAAAAGCAAGAAATGAAGCAGGCAAAATTTTCTCTTAAATCCATCATTTTTTATTTCTAAGTATTGACGGTATCTGTCAGTAATTGCCTGCCAGCCAAAGTACCACACTGGAATCTTATCTTGTTTTTGTTGATTCTTACATTATCACAGCTTATTTTTATGCTTCCTCCTCCAAGTGTTCTTTGTTTCTGGTTTTAAATGAAAGCTACTTCAAAAATAAAAAAAATTTTAAAAAATTGTAGTATTTGGAAATCCTAAATGGCAACTTTTTAATGTTGTTTTAGCTTTAATGTTTTCAGCAGCCTTTGTTTTATCTGTACTGACATGCAGTATGTCTACAGAGGAATACTAGCTCTACAGCCAGGTTTGCATTTGAACTCTGTAAATTGTTATAGATTATTCACTCTCTCCATATGCTGACCACTGTTCAGACACACCAAACTGAAGCAATTCTGAAGGACTTACCAACCCCACCCCTAAGGTGGGTTATGAAGTGACTTCTTGTCTGCTGTGATATGGTGTTTTAAACTAAATTGACATCCTGTGTATTCAAGTGGGAGTAAGCATACTTTCCCTATCTGTAACCATAGCTTAACTTTGAGGGGTGCCAACATGTAAGTCACATGTTAAATCACTATGTCTGAAGCAGACAGTTTAACCCCAATGTTTTCCCAGGACAGATGCTAGATGCCAGTACAGAACCAGGGGGAATTAAATTCTGTTTAATAGAAATGAAAAAAAAAATCACTGGGAGACCTGGAGTAATCTTAAAGTGTTTGAGGTGCCAGTCTGGCCTCTGGCATACATGAGAAGAGGCTCACTGTCACTCACCCCATGCACAAACCCTGTGCAAGCAGTGTCAGGGACTGCTGTGGGGTCACTGTGATTGCCCTGAGCTAGTGCAGTTTCCTGTTTGTAGAGAAGCCTTCCTGCTGCAATGCTGAGGTGGTTCTGTCTCTTTTCAGAACTCAAGTTACACGGTACATATACTTAGTTATTTCTTTTGTATATCGTGAACTGGCAGCTAGATAAAAAAATAGCAAAACCAATTCTTAACAGAGAAATCAACATTATTTCAAATTAATCATTGTAGTGGTCAACATTTAAAAAAAAATCTGCTCAGTTACCTTCTTAAATCAGGAGACAGGGTTTTATTTTACTGACCTGATTTTCAACCTTCCAGGGGAGGTTTAGACAGGACATTAAAAAGCATTTCTTTACAGAGATGGTAGTCAAACACTGGGAAAGGCTTTCTGGAGAGGTGGTCAATGCCCCAAGCCTGTCAGTGTTTAAGAGGCATTTGGACAATACCCTTAATAACGCTTCAACTTTTGCTCAGCCCTGAAGGAGTCAGGTAGTTGGACTAGGTGATTGCTGGAGGTCCTGCTCAGTTGAAGCATATTGTATTCCAAAATGTTAGCTCCCCAGAATTTGGAAGTAAGTGGAACTATAATCAGAACTACTCTATCTTCAAAGTATTTCAAAAATATATGTTGTTTAGTGTTTGTTAAAAAAAATAAAGCCAGTGGGGTTACACACCCATCATGTGTAACAGTTACTTGGGAAGACAAATGCCATCACTCTGAACGTCCCCTCCTTTGCTTCTTACCCCAGCTTTTATTACTGAGCAGGACATTATATAGTTCAGAATATTCTTTTGGTCAATTGGGGTCAGCTGTCCTGGCTGTGTCCCCTCCCAATGTCTTGAGCACCTCCAGCCTACTCACTAGTGGGGTGGGGTGAGGAGCAGAAAAGGCCTTGACTGCGTAAGCACTGTTCAGCAGTTGTGAAAACATGCCTGAACTATGAACACTGTTGCCACCACAGATCCAAAACTTAGCCCTGTACCAGCTACTATGAAGAATATGAACTCTATCCCAGCCAAAACCAGCACATACAGTCAGGAGTGCCTTGTGTATATGTATCAATGTAACTTGTTGATAGTTTATATCATTATGTCATACATAAGACCTGGGGAGCCCTGTGACTACTCCCACATTTTCAGCATTCTAGGTATTCTTCACCATGGGGGAAAAAATTAAGCATCTTAACAGCATTCCTGACTATCATTACAAGCACAGCCACAGCTGAAGGATCATAGAATCATAGAATAGTTAGGGTTGGAAAGGACCTTAGGATCATCTAGTTCCAACCCCCCTGCCATGAGCAGGGACACCACACACTAAACTATGTTGCCCAAGGCTCTGTCCAGCCTGGCCTTAAACTCCTCCAGGGTTGGAGCATTCACAACTTCCTTGGGCAACCTATTCCAGTGCCTCACCACCCTCACTGTGAAGAACTTCTTCCTTGTATCTAACCTAAACTTCCCCTGTTTAAGTTTAAAGCCATTACCCCTTGTCCTACCACTACAGTCCCTAATGAAGAGTCCTTCCCCAGCATCCTTGTAGGCCCCCTTCAGATACTGGAAGGATGGACAAAGCTACAGTATAATAGAAACAACACATGGGCTACCCTGCCCATGTAGACCCCAGAAATGACCTATTTTATGTAGTTATGCAATGCACTAGAATTCGTTAAGGATTACGTTTTAAATACCAGTTGTCTAATACAAAGATGTAATGTCTCCAAAAATCCTCATTCATTAATTACAATATTTCAGATGCTGAAATTAAAGCTACACGAAAATGGGAAAATGCCCACTATAACAGTACAGCAGCATCACCCCACATTCTTTCACATTCTACACAGGCATGAGTACGACAGATTAAAAGACAGGCAACAATACCCTGATGTAAATTATATCAGTAAGGTGCAAGGCAGACTCTCCACACTGAAGAGGTATCACAGTACTATTAAAAAACAGCAGTGGCGTCAACAGAGCTGCATGGCTATAAACCTGGAAGAGCCAAAGTGAGATTCTGAACATGTATTTTCCGTCTAGAAATCCGTTCATTTCTAAGAACCCAGTAGCCACCAAATATCCTGTAGGTAAGTGTGTAGGCCATTTGGCACAAAGAACTTTCCTTATTCATAACATTTAACATTCTGTATATTCAGCAATTATTTTTCTAAGTGATGAGTGAGACTCTTTTTCAAGTCTTGCTGGAAAGGAAACAGGTACAAAACATCACAGCCACATTTTTTTCTCCTAGGAAGAACTCAGATTCCATCAATATAAAGCACATACACTGTTGGTTAAGCTACAGAAAGACAATGAGCTGTATTAGGAACTGTTTTACAAGCAAAAGCCGAATTTATTATATAGTGAATTAAAAGCTGCCCCAAAATTTTACACAACTTCAAATATACAAAATTCAACATTGAGATGACTACCAACATTCGTATGTTGAACTCTTGCCTGCATGAGGTTTCCTTCAAGTTGTACATTTTAACAATAATTACCCAGGAGTATGTACCTTAATTTAACTGTCTTGGATAACATGGAAGAGGGGTCACACCAGAAAATAAATAAATAAACACCACAGAATGTAGCCATAGAAATATGCCGTGGTGAAGCTACGTTTCACCTAACTCCATAAAATGAGACCATAAAATAGCACCAAATTGTCCTCAAAAGTATAAACCTAAAAGGAGGTTTAAATAAATTAAGCAAGTTTTCAAATCTCTTCTGTGGCCCTCAGGGAAATATTAAACAATTTTCTGTAGTTTCATGACATACCTTGACATCTTATGTTCATATATACAGGAAATTTTAAAATCTCTTACCATACAGGCTTGAAAGTAAAATTTCATTGAAGTTAGAGCACTTGCATGCTATTTATAACTCACAGAATTTTTATCTATATGCAAAAAAAGATATTTTAAAATTTGTTTTAAAAACATTTTTGTATACAGCTGATTTAAAGATGGGATAATTTGTGAAAAAAAAAAAGAAATTATGGATATTGTTAGGAGTAGAAATGAGGATTATATTAAAACTAATGATTTCTTGCATTGCCTATGTGCTTCTAAGTAATGTTCTAACTTCTATTCATGCAGGTCATCCTACTGATTCCATTAATTCTTGTGAGACTGAATTTTATTTTCAAAAGGTGCAATAAGATATTGAGGTAGTACCCCTATGACTACAGACAGACAGTATATGAATATGACCTGTTATAGAAATATCCTTTTCTGAAGCAGAAAGTCAAATCCTGTGGCAATACAAGTGGATGGAGCTGTTCCACTGGAGAGCTAAAGCAAGGAAGCAGGAAGATGCAGAGCATGTATGGGGCACAAGACAGTCTTGCTGTTTATGCCTATATTGTGATTTCTATGGATAATACTTTATGAATTCTTGGAGCCTTCCTTCTGCTAAGGGAAGCAGTGGGACCCTGTAACTACCAGTTTGCAGAAAGCAAGAAGACTGTCTCAAAACAAAACCCAAGCCTGCCTGTTGCATATTTAACCAGATCTGTGATTAGTCATTTTCTAGTTTTTCACCATCACAAGCAATGCAGAGGTCTCTAGACAGCTCACCTCTCAGGCAAGCCTCAAGCATGTGCCTGCACTGAATTTCAAATTCAATCTGATTTTACCCATTACTGTTTTCATGAAAAGTGTTCTTGCCATTTAAGCTGACTTCAGCAGCCTGCTGCTATTGATAACCATTAATGTCTAGGACACAAAGAAGAAACATTTACTTACAGATTTCCAAGGCTCTCATTAGTAATGGATAGGGAAGGCGACATGTAACAAAATGAGATGTCTCTGGGTATCTGCTTTTCATCACAAAATGCTGAGTCACATTTTGCTGTCATTTACATGTGCTACATAAATGATTTATTGAGATTGTCTGCAAATAAATAACGACTGAACTGTTTTCAAAGCCAATTCCTCCCCACTACCCAAACCACGGATATCCCAAATATGCGAATCTGAGATCTAACTGGTGTTCTGGCTTACAGTGGCCAATAAGGAGTTTTCTTGACAAATGTGATCTCAGGTTTCAACTGCACAAAAAAAAAAAAAAAACAACCAAAAAAAAAACCAAACCAAAACATGAAAGCTGTTTGCAGTGAGAACTATTTACACCTCATTCTGTTGCAAGTAGAAGTCCACTGAAGGGTGTCCACAGGGAGGAAGGTTCAGTGCAGTCCTCAGAGGCAAACCACAGGATAAGGCCATAATCTGTAGCCCGTGATCACATTGAAGCTCTCACCCTGTGAAGCCTTAGGAAAAGGCTTCTGAACAGCAGATCACATATCCTAATTCTTTGCTTAAAGGAGTCTCTGCACAGACCAGAATACCTTATCACCCTGTACAGTGTTAGTATAATCATGCTAAATCCACGTAAACTGAACAGAGTTTCTGTGTTACTATCATTATAAGTGCATTAAAGTTGTAGCTTGCTGCTTGAGTCCACACCATTCATTCATGTCATCTCTGCCTATGTATGCAGCAACAGATACATGTCATACATGTAACTTAATACAGCAAGTGACATTTAGACACCTGCTAAACCTGGGAAAAACGCCTGAGCTTTAGAGTCCATTGCTCATGCAAATCAGATATTTTGCCATCTTGGAAATTAGATGGTCTAAGAGCAGTGACAGGAGTTCTGAACATGTCCAGGACTCCCTGTTAGCCCCAGCTCTGCCAAAACCAGGCAAAATTGCTCAGAAATGCCTGGAAGAACTGTCTTGGTCAGAGCATGATAAACACAGCAAAATCATTAGGCTCTTGCATTCAGAAACACAGTTAGGGGAGAAAGGCTTTTACAAAGTCCAGTGGTAAAAAAAAGGCCAGAAATTGTGAGCACTGTGTTCTGTGTCCTTCTAACTCCAAACCTAATCTACAGTCTCGCACAAGAGCTCTAATCATCACACAGATGTTTGTACTTTTAAGATTTTTTTCCTTTTTTAAAAAATAAAATAAATAAATAATCTTACAACCACCATGAAAATGGAAAAGCTAGATGATTGCTGAATTTCTTCAAGTCTAAATGTACCATAGTTACCTACTTCACAGAGTGACTGCAGGAATCTATTACTTAATGGTAAAGCATTGTGAACAGGCAAGAGCAGTATAAATGCCAAGTAGTGTTACTACTAGTAGAAGCAATAATAATAACTTTTTACACTTGTACAGTGCCTTCCACCTGAGAATCACAAAGCACTTTACAAAATCAATTATTAAGGTGATGTGAGACGGGTAAGTGCTATCTGCCTTTTAGAGATGATGAAACACAGGCTCATATCGGTTAATTGAATTGCTAAAGTTATCCAGAAGGCAGGCGTAGAGACACAATAGATAGCATACATAAGGCCTCCTCTGTCATCTCTAACTACCAGGAATTCTTCTTCCCAATGTGTCACCTGTTTGCTTCCACTTACCATTTTTGTGAGCTGTCTTCAACAAGTAGTTTTCATTACCTTTCTTATCATTATAAATGACAGAATTAAGGACATCACACCAGCAAATACACCCCTGTCCCTTCATTTCCAGGATAAGTGTCATTTAGCATATATGAATAATCCATTTACACATAGTAAAACCTATTATTATTTATTCTACTTATTCTTTTTTACTGTTTTGGTGAAGAAATAAAGTATAGCCTATCACAACAAAAAATATTTTGGTAGATTTTACAAAATCAGAAATGGTAAATCTGTATTCTTTGAGGTCCTAGAAACCAATATCCAGATTTCATTATTCTTACTTACGCTTATTAACATTGTTTCTTGAAAGAATTACTTCTGATTAGAGGAAGTCTCCTTAATGCAATTTACTCATTTTTTCCTCACACAAACACTGCACAATCAAGTTATTTTCTCTTTTGCCCACTGATTAAGACACAGTAGGGAAGGGAAGGGAAGGGAAGGGAAGGGAAGGGAAGGGAAGGGAAGGGGACCCACAAACAAAGAAAAGCAAAAAGAAACCCCACCAAAAAAAAAAACCCACACCCCACCAAAACCAAAACCAACAAAAAAAAACCAAACAAACAACAAAACATAAAAGTATGCCCAGGAATACTGACATGCTATCCCTCCATACCACCCAGTCAGCAAGCAGCTGAAAGATGCTCACTGTTAAATGTGCCTTTAAGAGTCCCGCCTCTGACTCTGAATTCCCAAGTCCAAGCACAGACCAGCACTGCAGGAGGTTTTACGGCCCCATACTGGGACTGCACCTCACCTTATAAACTCAAAGCAGACGGCGTGAGGCTGACTGCTCACACTAATTATTTTGAATAATACATAAAGATATCAACGGCCTGCCATTTTTAGACTATCCTGAGCTTGATACAGATGATTACCAACTAACTTCTGCTAGGATTTTCTCCTTCATTAACAAGGTCAATGTATTATGTATTTTTTTCTAAAGTCAGGTATCAGCCAGTCATTTAGGTGCACAGAAAGCTTCACAGATTGGAAAAGGAAGAAATCTCATTAAAATTTTCAGAGCCAAGATGTGTCAAGTGAAGTATACACGTATGCTGCCAATGGAGCCATGCAAAAATTACTGAACCTGTTCTCAGATATTAATGTCAGAAATTATTACTCTTGTTGCTATTCACATCAAATGAATCTATAGAAACATAATATACATTTTTGATTTACACATTCATTTCCCCACACACGTTCCTTCCCTCTGCAATAACAGTACCACATTTTATCAGAAGAATACTAGATCCCATCTTCTCCACCTGTAGAGAAAATGTACTTTCCTTCCCCTACTTATACATCTTGTAAAGATGGCAGCAATATTCACATACTGGGGTTTAGAAACTGGATCATGTAAAGAGTCTACACACATGTATGCACTAATCTCCCCTGACTTCAAGGAGTGTCCCTTTCCTTTCTGCAATCAGTTCATGAGAAAGCGAACTACCCCCTCAATTGGATTCTTACTTGCACCACTTCCCCTTAAGATTCATGGAGGAACTTCACAACTGCTGCTGTTGCTGCATCACTCAGCGCCAGCTACACAGGGTGCTTCTTGGAAGAAGGTGCCAGTCACCTTTGCCTCCTTGTACTGCCCTTTCCCTACCTGCTGCCCTTTCCTCTTCTCCATTTAGCCAGCTCATGATAGGTACTCTCTGCACTCAGCTACCATACAGCAGGAAGAGTAAAGCACATCATAGCTTTCTAGGAACAATCAGTAAGACAATGGAATCAAGGAAAGCCTTCACACAGTATTCATTATTGTCTTCCATTTCTTCTGTCCTTCGCTTCTCCAGGCTTGCTGAATATGTTTTTATCATATTAATGCATAAAACAGAAGGAAAGGGAGGCAGTCGGATGTCTACAACATTTCCAGTTTTCTGTGAACATACTACACATTCCTCCTCCTGTCCTCAGGCTGCAGTGAGGAAGGCTAAAATCAAATTTATGTTCAAAGCTCTTTCACCATAGAGCATTCAGCGATTTTAATTCAAGCTGACTTAGCAAGGGAAGTCACTGTGCATGCGAAAAATACATTGTTTCCCCTCCAAAAGTGAACACATCAACACTGTATTTCCAAAACAGCCAAAAGATGCTGGCCTAAATTTTGGTCTTACACTGCCATACTTTTATCCTTTCTTCTCTTGAGAGAACAAACAAACAAACAAACAAACAAAAAATCCTAGTTGCAAAAAATGTCTTTATTAAGGGGAAAAAGAAACAGTCAGTTATTGTCACAAAAACTCTAAATAAATTAACCAGTCTCTGCAATGTCTTAAGTTTATTGCTTTTGAAAATTGACAAAATATTAACAAAATGTATGACAGTCTTTAAAAGCACTATAATGGATAGTATTGGGTATCCTAAGTCTCACACGCAGTCCTTTACGCTAATAAATTTCTTTACGTATTTATTTTTAATACATAATTATACCAAGTGTTCAAATCCACATTCTTAAACAGCCCTACAACCCACAGGATGGACTTACACCACTTACAATATCCAAAATTTTGTTGTTAAAATCCAGTATCTTCCATGCCCACACCATCACATGCACACAAATCTTTAAAATCAGCTTAATAGTCATTTTTACACATTTCTAAACTTTAAAAAGACACATTGCTGCTGCTTATTCTGATCATTAGATTAAAGCTTCTAACCTGTCTACAGGAGAAACCTAATTATACATCAGATCACATTCCAAACACAAGCAGCATCTAGCTTACTTTAAAAACACTTCAATCTTAACATCTCAACCTTAAAGGTCATCTAAAATAAACTCAGCTATATGGCCACTTATGTTAACTTTGTTTGCTGCCAAGCCAAACCTGATAGAAACTGCCAGTAATCCCCAATTTCCAGTTTCTAACGCAGGTGATACAATGATCTAAAAGTAAACTTTCTGCTTCAGAAAATAATTATAAGACTTCGAAAGTATTTATTCTTCATGAAAAACAGAAAAAGTTGGTACAAATTTGGTATTATATTCCTTAAAAAAAGAACCTAATGTATTCTTCATTTGCCTTTTCTTAAATACACTATGCCTGTGTTTATTTAATAACACGGGGTTTCATACAAGCAGGAAAAAAATCAAGACCTTTATGTGCCAATCAGAAACCAAAATAACACCAACATAACTCAACTTCAGTATATGCAGGATCGAGCCCTGAAGTGACATTATCTATCACTCTGTGTGTATGTAACATAAAATTAATTTGATATGTTAATTTTCTACTCTGTGGTAGTATTTATTCTTAAATCCCCCTGGAAGCATAAGATGTTCAACAAATGAGTAAGATGTGCCACTGCATATGGCAGAGTAATTGCATGGGAGACAGGATTTTCTATAAACATTTTTACAAGAGATTTTGCTGGAAGTCACAAAAGTCAAGCTCAATAAAACTCCTTGAAACTACCATGAGAAGCACAGAGTAATTCCTGTGCCAGTTACAGGGGAAAATAAGGAAAACCTTTCCAGCCTCCTGCTGCGCACGAATGCCAGCCCTCAGTGCAGGGATGAAGCAGCAACCTGCTGCTGCATTCTTCTCCCCAGCCTGCCATAGCACTCAGAGCACCTGTGATGCTTTGCCAATATTAACAAATGACTCAGACATATATTATTGCACATGCCTGCCTAAAAACTATGCTTCCTAGGGACATACCTGTCATGAAAAGTTGCGCTCCTGCAATCGAAAAAGCTATTGATTCATTCCTTCCTTTACGCAAAATCATTCTCAGCACCATACCTGAAGAGGGAAACTCTTCAGATTTCCTGACAAAAGCTGCATTTTCTCAGACTCTCAGTTTGTGATAAATACACTCAGTGTGCTAACAGAGCAACAGTTTATGGTTTATACACACTAATAAAAACACTGGAAGTACAGTCACGCAAGAGAGGCGGTTCACTTATCTACATACTATAAAAGCAACCCTTTTTCCATTACATTGTCTGTACTGTAATGTCTGTACAGACAGACAAACTACATAGAAATTAACTACAATACTCTGTAACCTGTATCTGTGCTTCAACTGCTTTAGCGGTGGGATTAATCCAGTGACAGCAGGCTAAATATCACAGTGAAAGAGCTGAGTCTGCTTCCAGCTGCAGACTACTTTGTTAACCTGCTACAGAGCGAGCAAGAATAGCATTACACACAACTGCCAAAATTCTGTTTTCCAAAGCTTTTACTTCTTTATGTCAATTATTTTAGATCTACTGTCACATTGCAGACCTTTGGTCATGGATGAATACCTTTTTTCTAGCATGTTATCAGGATGAACAATAAAATTGATGAGAACAAAACCCAACTGAAAAAAGTGGGTTTTCCCATATTTAGCTTCCCCCTTTTTTCTGTCCCTTTCACATTCCTGAGGCAATTCTCCACACCACCCCCAGCCTGCTGAAGCATGAACTCAGAAACCATGCCAATCTCAGAAAGGCAGGATGAACAACCCAACCCTTCACAGCTTCATCTTCCATGTTCCTGTGCAAGCTTCCTCCTGAACTTTTGGACAGAGACAGAGAGAGCAGTGACTAGTATAGTTGGTACCACAGCTCACACAAGCATGGCACTGCTAGCAGACATACCAGAAGGAGGGCCAGCAGAGAGTTATATATATTCACCTCAGTTAGAGAAACTGAAGCAGCCTCACAAAACCTCTGTCATTCCCATAAATGTAATTTTTCCAGAATTAATTTTCTAGTAGTAATTTTCCAGACTCATCAGATCATCACTTAGAATAACAATATAAATATTTACTAGCTCTAGATAATAAAGCAAGATACTTCCATCTCTCACTCGCCTAATGTTAGCACCAAAAATGTGAAGGAATAAGACAACCCAAAGTTAATCCCTTTTGTCCAGCAAAGCTCCACCAAGCTCAAAAGTTTCCCAACACTCAGCGATCTGCAGTAACCCAGATCCCCACAGCATGGCTGGTGTGCACTCACCTGCAGAACTGAAACATCAGAATGACTCTCTGCTCTTGTGAAGTGAAAATATCTTATGTGGAAATAAATGCCAGCCCTCCTATTTCATCCAAGGGCAGAGTCCCACTGAAGTCATTAAAAAGCAAGCTTCCTCCTCAAGCAGCCTAACAGATAATGACTGTTGGCAAGTTTCTGGCACATCTTACGTTAGAGGAAATTGCCAACATTGCAACACTGTAATCTAAGAGGAAAAGGAACAAACAGAAATCTCTGAGAGGGCAGCTAAACATACAAACCCAGAAAATACATCTTATATTCTTAAAATATTGTGCATTAGGTTCCAAAAGAAACCTGGAAATGATACTTGTGGAGGATACTTCCTCCACAGGAAACTAATCACTTAACCATATCAACAGTTGGCGTTACCTGGCCTAGTCAGTCACCCACTTATGCACAAAAATTGTAACAGCAGAGAACAGGATATTAGTTTAATACTCAGATACTAAGATAATACTAGGTTAGTGATTAATATTAATTAATATCAGGGTATTAAGTCTGATCACTAATTCACATTCCAGAAACACACTGCTCTGCATTTCTAATCCAGCAGAAGTTTGTGATTGACCTCTGTTCAGCTTTTTCTCTGCTGGAAAGATAAAAAGAACTTTATATGTGTCTTTTACTTAGAGCTGATTTATTCCAACCAGCAATATGGATCCTGAAAGCAAGTGGCATTGATGTTACTATGATGAGCATCTAAAATGTATAGTATAACACCATGCCACAGTGACTAACCCCAGAACTGTCCTTCTTAATGAGTAGCTATCTGCTATGAGGATAAGGAATGTGGAAATAAGTTCTGATTCAAACTGTGTGCTCTCAGGGAAGCAAATCAAAGAAGTGCTCCATAACAAGAAAGGTGTTATACTTACTGTATGACTATATATGCTATAGCAGCATGGTTTATAATTAACTAGCATTGTTTGTGTTTCAGTAGTACAGAAAAGACAGTCACTGCGTGGAGCCCAGTAAAGATGCACAAAGTTTCATCTTTGGAACATAGTTCTATTTCCCTTCTAAATGAAATTCTATGACTGAATAACAATGATGCCTCAACCCTGGAGGTCTTAGCAACTAGTATTCACTAACTTTAGCCAGGTTACTTACTAAATAAAATCTAAATAAAATCCGAGGACCAGATCAACACTGGCATAAATTAGCCTTGGAGAATACAATCAATTAAATACATTGATTTACACAAGCTAAAGTCCTGTCCTGAACAGCCACTGGGCACTTCTACTCCCTGTGAATTTTAAGGATGCTTGAAGGAAATACAGAAAGCACTCCAAGCTCATTACAATTCACCAATATCCTCTCACCTGCTCTTTATCTCTGAATTTTGTTGCCAAAGTGGTGAAACTGAGCTTTCTCTCATTCAGTGAGAATATGCATTTCACATTTACTGAGACTTCTGTCAGGAGCCTGAGACAGATTTGTAATGGTATTTGTGTGGAAATTCAGCCGCTCCATCTGATCCACCTACCAGACTGATGTCAGGAGATACAGCCACTGTAGAGTAAGGCCTGGCACTCGGAAGATCACGCGATGTACGGAAAGAATAGGAACAAGGAAGTAAGCTATAAGCGCCATGTAGAATAATACCTTATAAGGCAAAAACCGCTGACTTGCCCCCTGATTGGCCGACACGCTCAGTTCCGCATTGCCAAAAGGTATATAATGCTCGCTGTGTGCACAATAAACGCTATTTGATCATCCACCATATTGGTGTCTGTGGTCTCTAGCCCTAAGCCAGGGGGATGGCTTAGCTCTGCAAGTCTTGGCTGAAGCAACGCAGCAACAAGTGGTGACCCCGACGTGATCCAGGCGAGATCCGCTCGGAAGGCAGAGGTGTAGCTCGAGCATGGAGGTAATGATTAAGGTACTAAAAACTTTGGCAAAGGAATTCAAGATTTGTATCAAATCTGGCAGCGTTAAGGCGTGCCTGGAATCTTTGATTCATCGTGGGGTGATCACTCACCCTGCCCAAATATTTAATTCACAAAATTGGCCACAACTTAAACAAACTCTGGTCGAGCAGGTGTTGGCCGGAAAGCCGGAGGCCCTCGTTACTCTGGGGAAGTTACTGGCCTTATTGCAGTTAGCTCGGGAAGATCAGGGGGCCTGGGAGACAGCGCAGTTGTATTTGCGGGGAGCCGCTATTGACACTGCACCTCATACCGTGACCACGGCAGTGCGGACCTACGAGTCTGGTGAAGAGAATGGGGTAGAGGATGGGCTCGCAGCGGAGCGGTCCGAGGTGCGGGCATTCCCTGTTACTAAGCCTGGGGGGGATCCCCTCGCGCCTGGCGCACAGGGAGGGGCCGTGCGAACAGGAGAGCTCGAAGAGACCATAGGTCGTTTTCACAAAGGATATCGGGGGGAGGTGCCTCGGATAGGGGCGAGGAACCTATGCACAACCAACCAAAAAACCCACCGAATTGGGTGGACCCCCTGGACGCTGTCCCTGGGTTGGAAATGAGACCTGTACCCGACCCCACCCTGGATCCCTCAGATGTGCTCTCGGGCGCAGCGCCGAGATGCTTGGGGGGTGGTGACTTGGAGCCATTTGGGGCGCGTAGGGGGGAAAACCGTGCCCAAAGACCACAAGCGGAGTGGCGGAAATGGCGGGAGGGGGTGCAACAGATAAGCTCTGACTCTGAGTCAGAAAAGGAGGAAGCTACGATGAGGAGCACGAGACCTCCTCAAGATTCGGGTACCGGGGAAAAGAGGTATAAAACTCCGGGGGAACTTATAGAGGAACTCGCCAAGGCAATGCGTATGCTGCAGGCACAAACAAAGATACAGGGACACATCTTGCAGCAGGCGGGTGAACCCCCGGTGGCGCAACCAAACTGGAACTTGATTGCGAGGGACTGTGTACTAAGCGGTGTAACCCTAGAAGCCCTACCTACGGTCCCGCCTGCACAGGCGTTCCCTGTCCAGGTTGGGCCACAAGGAGGAACATATGGATGCCCTTAGACACTAAGTTAGCCCAAACACTTCATAAAGCAATAAAAGAGGAA
>NW_009924399.1:6289-8590 GCF_000696875.1 Nestor notabilis | reverse complement strand
CCACCAGCCATAGACCTGCCAGCCCCTACGCAACACCCTGTGTGCCCCAAGCATCCTCCCTGGGACCCCCCTGCCAAGTCCTGGCTCACACTTGTGTCCTGGCACCTACCAGCACCCCAAGGCGCAGCAACACGGGAGGGCCCCCCAGAAGAGGGTTGTCATCGCTAGGGTCAGCGGGGTCCCACCGTGGGGCAGGAGGGGATGGCAGTGTGGATGCAGCCCTGCCTGCAGTGGCTCTGGATGTGCCTGCACCCGCTGTGCCCCAGCTCCGGGTGGAAGGGTGCATGGGATAGGGCCAGGGCACCCACCAGCCCATGGGCCTGTGCTCTGTGGGGCTGCCTGGGGGAGAAAGGGGGCTGCCAAGGCAGGGAACGTTCTGGTATCTCACAAGCTGAGCTGCAGAGGGGGCACCCATTCAGGTCCACAGGCACTTGGGGCGGGTGTGCAGGGCTGGTTCAAGGTGTGGGGAGGCTATTACAGGGGTGATGTGTCTCCCGCATCCCGGATGCTCCCAACTCCGGGTAGGAATGAGTGAAGACCACCTTGTCCTACAGCTGAGCAACAGGGTGCTTTTCCCATTGCCTTGAAGCACCCACCTTCAAGGTGGTGGGATATACGGCCTCACTGATGGAGCCAAACCTCCCACTGCTAAGCCCACCACTCAGCCCCACATCCGCTGTGTCTGTGGTCCAGCCTGGCGCAGCCAGCTGAGCCCCACACCTCGGTCACCTTTAGCCATGGGGCCCCTGCTCTGCCCTTCATGCACTGAGACCCCCAGCCCTGCCTTTCCCCCACAAGCAGTGGTGTGAGGCTGCTCCTGGCGCCATGGTGCTCGTGTATGCGCTGCCTGCCAGGTTGCTCAGTCCAGCTCTCTGGGCGAGGCGGGACAAGGCAAGAAGCATTTGAGGTCAGCCAATTTTCCCTGGTTTAGGCAGACTGGGAAGTCTTAGGTAGCTTTTAAATGGCTCTCTTTGTTCAGACCTTCTCACAGGGAGGTGCCCACGCTGTGTCCATCACTCACCCAGCCCCATGCAAGCCAAAAGCATGAACCCTCCCAAGCCCCACACACAAGTTCCCCCCTATTTTACCAGGCTGGAAGCATTACCAGGCTTATCAGTGGCAGAGCTGGGAATAAAACCACCTGAGGCCTCGGAGGCTGCTTCTCCCCAGTGGCAGCTCCCACACAGAAGCAATCACGGTCTCAGCACTTTTCCTTCCAAGCAGCTGAGGAGCTGCTTTGGGAAACCACAAACACCATGAGCTCATAGGGACTGGCCTGACCGGCGCAGACAGAAGACCTACATGTGACTGCTCAGCTCTGGTATGATAGTCACATATTTTCAAGCTGGTTTTGGAAACAGCCTCTCCAAAAAGAACCCCAGCGGGACAGCGGGCGAAGGGAACAACATCCAAGCTAAGGAGCCGGCTGCTGTGGACACCTGGGATGGGAGCTGTGCATGGGCCTGGATGGGCACTCAGCCGGTGACAGGGCACTGCCAACTGTGCCCACACCAGTGTAGTAGCAGCAGAGCAACGTGCAACAAGCGCCATGTATGCAACTCCCATTTATCCAAATTAAAAGCATCCCGCGGCAGCCTGGCAGGGCACCGAGCCCTCGGCTGAGCAATGCCTGGCCTCCGACTCATCACATTTAGAATTTCATCTTCCCCTGTTTCGTGATGAAATAAGTATGAGCAATTGTTTAAGCACTCAAGAATTCCAGTCCTGCGTCCGGGAGTGCCGGCACCCATGAGGGGAATGGAATGGAGGGATGAAGCCTCACCATGCTTCCCACACCAGCTATTATCCCAGTTTCTGACCCAAGCGTGGAGAAGCTGCGGGCTATGTTCTGGTGCACGCTGTGAATCACCCCTCCAGCCTAACCCTACCTGGCCACAGTGTAAACAGCAGGCCATAAACACTGCCTGTGTCACAGATAGCACCAGCCATCCCGTCCCCACCGCCACCGCTGCTCCCTGGACCGGCCAGCTCAGCGCCAGCGCCTCTGCCTGCAATCCCAGCACGGCTTTAGTGCTCATCCCCTGCGGCACCAGAGGACATCTCCCCCCTCATATCCCCATCTGCAGCGCCTGGGTGCTGGGCCAGAACCCTGGAGCAGAACAGCCCTGGGGCTGGATGGAGCGAAGTGACCGCCAATGCGATGCGGAACTACCATGGAAGCGCTCATCAGGATATAACCCGAGGTGCCAAACAGACAGGGACTGTGCTGGCACCTCTAGGACCACTTAGGAAAGTGAAGGGGTTGCAGTTCACTTCTGTTAGAGAATCACAGACTGGCTT
>NW_009924399.1:4368-6205 GCF_000696875.1 Nestor notabilis | reverse complement strand
CCCCCCTGCGATGGGCTTCCCAAAGTCCTGCCATCACTAGCGGATGTCAGTGCTGGAGAACATCCCAGCTCCATTATTTTCTTAATCCCAGTCTCCATTATTTTGTCAATCCCGGTGTTCACACACATTGAACATGGGGCTGTGGTAGCGGTGTCTGCCTGCCGGGATTTGATGTGCATGAGAGCCCGGGCTGAGCGTGGGGTGGGAGCAGGCTCCGGCTCTGAAAATAGCCGTGTCTGCTTTACACATGCCTGGCGGCTGAGCTCCTGTAAAAGGAGAAGAGATGGGAATGGGAGGCAGCTCCCTGCCAGAGCTCTTAAAGAGCCCAGGTAGGACCGCAGCCGGCGGGCTCTGCTCTGCTCTCCTCGCCCCGCTGCACCGCACTAGGACCCGGAGCGGCTCTCGGAGCTGGGACATGCCAAGCGCACTCTGCCCGCTTCCCAAATATATCCCTGCACATAGAGGTGGAGAAGGGGTGCGGCGACCTGCCCTTTCGTCCCGAAACCTCCCCAGTAACACGCTCCGAGGAGGATTAGGCACTCGGCATGAAGCAAATGGTGGGGACGTGCTGGGTGAGGTGGAAACCACAGTGTTCCCCGGCTCCACACGCAGTGAGCAGGGACCTCACCGGGTTCCCAGGAATCTGTGGGCCGGGAATGCTTTCCTTAGTTTGGAAATAGCTTTGCAAACGACTGGTTTTGACAGCCTAAGCTGTTTGGATTCTGCATTGCTGCCTCAGTAACCCAGCTGCGTTTTTTCCTGCCCCAGCTGTCTGTGGAATAGTTTCTGGTTGGGGAAATATTTCTTTCCCTTTACTTCATCGTGAGACTGTTTTTACTGCCCTAGTTCCTCATCCAGCTTCTCTCCCTTATCCTGCTGGGATACAAACTCACGTCTGCCCTGAGGACCTCATCCCTCTGTATCTCACTGCAGTGCTGAGCCCACTGCCGGGCCTGGTGCTGCCCACAGAGCAGGCACCCTGTGCTCCTCTGGCACGGGCCAAGCCACTCCTGCCTCATGGCTTCAGTTCTTTAACAAGAAAAGAGTTACCTTCTTCAAGGTAACTTCAACACATTTATAGGTGTTTGCCGTAATTACACATTTGGAAGTGGTGCCTCTATGGCTACAGTCCCAGCTCAGGCAGCGGGTGATGCTGTGACGCTAACCCGGGGCAGGAAGGGTTAAAGTGACTTTTAATTAACCGATTCCTCTGGTCCCGCCTCCTGTAAGAGTATACAGCTAACCCCGGCACATGCCCAGGCAGCCTGGCAGGCAGGAGGGATGGTTTACACTCTCCTTTGCTGCGAGAAAGCAGCAGGAGCGCTGTAGGAGCCTGGGTAGGGGCATCGCAGCGCTGGCAGCTTACCCATGCACCAGGGAATGGCACAGACCTCAGCTTGTGCTCAAATCCCGGCCTCTCCTGGGAACGTGTGTGCTCTGGCTGCGAAGCACCCGGCTAGAAATGGGGTGAGAAGCACACTTCTCCCTGCACTCTTCTCCTCTGCTCCTGTGCCTGGTGTGGGCTGGTGGTGCTGATGGAGGGGGAGTAAAGAGAGCTCTATGAAAACAACTTTCAGTGCCTAAAATAGCTTGGAGAATGGTTGCTGGGCTGGTGGTGGGGAGCACGGCAGGATGCCGCTGCACTTAGTGCCGGTGTGGAGGCCACGGTGCCAGCAAACACCCCCGGTGCCCCATCTGCGCCAGGTCTGCGTGGCACAGGCTGTAATTATCTTGCATTTCTAGCCTGACCGCGGGGCCTTCGCCTGTAATTAGCTCTTGGGATTTAGGAGCTCGTATGATCCGGGTTATCGGTAACCACCAGAGCCGTGCTGGGATT
>NW_009924399.1:0-3981 GCF_000696875.1 Nestor notabilis | reverse complement strand
GCGCAGCCCCGCGGCGTCTAGTGAAGCCGAGGCAGGGCAGCCCGCCAGCCCGTGTCCATCTGCGCTTCTCTTCCGTCCCACGGTTTCTCCTCCTTCCCTCGCCTGCGGCACTCCAGCGAGGCAGAAATAGCCCCAAAACACGTGCTGCCTTCCGGGGAGCGATGCCAAGGGCTGAGCAGCCCCAGCGCCCGGGGCACAGCCCTCCCTTGGGGGCTCCCGGTGACAGCTCCGGCGAGGAATACCTTCAGTTATCCGCCAAGAGGATAAATTCTGCCTCGGAGTTTCTCACCTGGCAACAGTCACCAAGGAAACCCAGGCGGCGGGTACCCACTGGCACTGCCCGGGGGGGTCCCTGCCGCGCTGGATGAGGGGCTCCCGCTGCGCTCTGACTGTGCGGGCTGAGGGCCAGCCTCCGCTCTGCAACCCGAGCCTGTGCCCATGGAGCTGGGCATGGCCCTCATGCTGCCGTTTGGGATTAAAAGGAGGGTTCTGCCAGGTTTGGGGTGGGTTTGGAGGGGTTCCCGGCCTCTGTGCCCAGTGTGGTACATGGGGAGGGTGACCTGGAGCTGCCTCAGGCTCCCGGGGGTTCCCAAGTCCCTGGCACCAGGGATGTGGGACACTCGTGTTAACAGCAGCAGAGCACCAATTGCTCTGCAAATCCATTGGTGCTGGAGGGACGCCAGCTCTTGCTGCCCCTCAGGAGGCTGTGCGTGCCTCCAGGGCTGCCTGCCGCATAGCAATCCCTATGGATAGCACCTCTGGTTGTGCCACTTCCCATCCCCTGCCTGGCTCTCACTGGTGGTGCCACCCCTGGCAACAAAGGGAGGCGTTAACGCTTTCAGCAAGTCATTTTGGCCCTGGTACAGCTAATTCTGGTACAGCAAAAGGCTCCCCAGCCCCATTCTGCCTGCTAACTTGGCACTGCTGCTGGTCCCATAATGGGAACGACTGTTCCCAGCATAAGACTGACTGGGGACAGGGCTGTGTCCCACTGTTCCAACATCAGCAGCACGGGGCGAACAACACCCCAAATATTGTTGTGTGTGGCTGTGATATGGTGCTGGAACTTCATCAATCATTAACCACATGTGGCTCCCTGCCCGTGGCGTGGCTCCCAGTGGCTCCTCGCCCAGGGGCAGGCTCTGCAGTGTGTGAGGCTGTGGTGAGGGGCTGTGCCCAGCCTGGGCTTGCACCTTGGGATCATCCCGGAGCTGTGGGATGCCTGGAAGCATCTCAGCATCCTTGGCTCGTGGCTGGGGCTCTGCTAGTCAAGGAAGCGCTGCTGGCACTGGGTGGTTTAGCATGGACCCATGTGAGCTGGTGGGATCCTTGTTTGCTCCCCAGTGTGGCTTTGGAAGGTCTCATGTCATAGAATCATAGAATCATGGAATGGTTTGTGGTGAAAGGGATCTTAAAGCTCAACCAGTTCTAACCCTCTGCCATGGGCAGGGATGCCTTCCACTAAAGCAGGTTGCTCCAAGCCCCATCCCACTTGGATCTGAACACTGCCAGGTCATGTTGAGCTCAACAAATGCTCCCAAGTCCTCCTCAGGGCTGCTCTTAATCCATTCTCTGCCCAGCCTGTCCCTCTGGACCCCATTCCCCCAACCCAAAGCTCAGACATCCCTGTGCAGCCTCTTCTCTTCCGCACACCACAGCAGCAGCATGCCAGGGAGCCCAGCCCCTGGCTGGGGAAAGCAGCAGCAGATGCTCAGGGTGTGCTCCATTAGGGCATGAAGCACCAGCAGTGAGCAGTGATGTCCCCCAGCCTGGCACAGAGGGGACCCTGGGTGGGCAGCAGAGCCATGCACACCGTGCAGGGGCTGCAGGGAAGCATCCATACAGGGATTAGGCAGCAAGGAGCCTAATCGGTTAGAGGAGACACTAACTCTGCTGGCAGTCCCACATGGGCTGTCAGGCGATGTCCCTGCCACTTAAGCCATCGATGGAGGCACAAGGCAGCCGGGTGGGTAATGCAGTGCTGTGCCATGCCGTGCTCTGCCACCCGCTGTGGTGTGCAGCCCCATGGCACTCCATGTCCCGGCGGCCACCGGCCTGGGACGACCCACGGGGATTAGGGAGGATGCGAAGAGTAAATCATTTAAATCCAGATTAGGTTTAAGCAGCTGCTGAGCAAAGGGGATGTGAGAGGGGCAGCGTGGTGGGGACGAGCAGGTAAGAGGCTGCTTGGTGTTCCTGCCATGCAAGAAGGGGCTGATGGGGGTCTGTGCCCATGGGGCAGTGCCCGTGGGGCTGGGATTTGTCCCCAGGCTTGGCTTGTGTGCACCAGGCTGGAGGCAGCAGTGCTGGGCCATAGGATGGGGTGAGCTGCTCCCTGCCGTGGGGAGAGCAGAGGAGGATGCAGCACGGGAACACAGCAGGCTCCTCGCTTCATAGGTGCTGAAGAGAAGCCATCCCTCCACACGGAACATGTTCCACCTCTTCTCCCACTGCTGGTCGTGGCTGCAGGCCATACAGGAGCCCATCAGGTAGGTCCCTGTGTCCACTCCTTGGGGATTCCCAGGGGGCACAGCATTTATCCATGAGTTTATCAGTGCGGACACCAGTGCAGTACCACTGTGAGAGCTGTGCTCTTTGCAGGGACTGTCGCCAACTGCAGAGCAAGGCTCATGTGTGTCCTCACAGGCAGGAGCTGGGAGGCAGGGATGGGAACACTCCCAGTGGGATTCCCCCTCTGCAGTGCCAGCAGCTCCCCAGGAAAGCTGGGGAGGATGTGAATACCTTAAGGGGGCCGACAGAAACCTGGAGAGGGGCTTTGGACAAGGGATGGAGGGACAGGACAAGGGGAATGGCTTGAACCTGCCAGAGGGGAGACTGAGATGAGCTCTGAGGCAGAAGCTCTTCCCTGTGAGGGTGCTGAGGCACTGGCACAGGGTGCCCAGAGAAGCTGTGGCTGCCCCATCCCTGGCAGTGTTCAAGGCCAGGTTGGACACAGGGGCTTGGAGCAACCTGCTCTAGTGGAAGGTGTCCCTGCCCATGGCAGGGGTTGGAGCTGGATGAGCTTTAAGGTCCCTTCATCCCAAACCAGGCTGGGGTTCTGTGATTTGCATGTGTTGGGAGACCCAGTTTAATTCCCTGGGGATGCCGCTGCACCAGCCCGAGCAGACCCTGCAGCAGTGAGAGGGTTTGTGTTCCGCTCCCATCAGCCAGGACACGTTGCCGTAATGCCAGAGATGGGGCAACAGCACCCACAGTGTGTTTAAGGCAGAAAACGACACTGGGAATGACTGTTGAGGCTTGTCAACCACAGGGAAAACGTTGTGTGCGTGGCTCTGGTGGAGCACATCACCACAGACCAAACAGGACGGTTTAGCAACAGGAAAAACCTCCTGAGTCCAGACAGAAGCTCATAAAATATCCTTACTACCTCTCCCTAGCTGTGTAAACCCACAGCCCTCTGACAAGGAAGGACACAAAGAGCAATCATTAACTGTTTGCATGTAAGGAGCAGTTGTTTTGGCCTGCGCATATCGTTGCTTAATCCTCTATGATATGAAAAGAAAGCCTTGCTGTAGGTAGCACGTTGAAGGCTCCACGTTGTGGCTGTCCCGTGGTGCTGCTATTCCATCAGCCTGTGCCTGCCCTCACCCTCTCCCAGGCACTGGGCACTGTCCCTGCCCTCATCCCCAGCTCATCCAGAGCCCCCCACCCTGCCCCTCCCCTGGCTGGAGTGAAGCCATGGAAAGGGTCCCTTGCTTGGGAGCTCCGGGGCCAGCAGCGGTCACTGGTCCCCAAGGGAGCACAGCCTTTCCCTGGGATGCTCACATCCCATTGTCACTCCCCAGGAAGGTGACACTCCTCGTCCTGGGGCTGGACAACGCTGGGAAAACCTCCGTCGTCATGGACCTAGATAGAGGTGAGGAGCTGCACTGCCCCGGCCCCAGCCTTGGCTGGAGGCAGCAGCTTTATGGTCCTTTGCAACCAAGCGCTTGAGCCTTGAAGCACCAAGACCCATCCGCT
>NW_009924398.1:0-48832 GCF_000696875.1 Nestor notabilis | reverse complement strand
GGGCGGTCACGCGAACAGTCGTCACCAAACAGCGTCCTCGGGCGAATAGCGCCTCCTCCGCTCGAGCCGGTCGCCGCGTTGCCTCACGCCCCCCGCCCTCCGCGGCCCTGGCCAGAGCTGCAAGAGCGGCACCTAAGTCCATGTATTCGTGTTTAAACCGGGCTGATCCGCCCGCATCCTGCTGAGACTGCGGGTGTGCGTGTGATGCCTTCAGGATGTAAAGTAAGACAACACGGCGAAAGGACATGGTGGTATTTTATGGTTTTGCAGCATGTACTTTCTGTGAAT
Organism: Nestor notabilis; assembly: GCF_000696875.1. NCBI lineage: Eukaryota > Metazoa > Chordata > Aves > Psittaciformes > Psittacidae > Nestor > Nestor notabilis. Next base: position 48,544 of record NW_009924398.1, on the reverse strand, counting down.
TCACAAATAATCCCTTCACGTAGTGTTGATTTTTCTGTTAAGCCTGTTTTATTAGTAAGGTTTAGGGATTTATTGCCACCAGCCTTATTTCTCTTAACCATTCCAGTTCTCTCACTTCAGAAAGAGGGAACACCTTCACTATTTTTCATGCTTTTCAGTGTTTTGTAACATCAAATATTTTGCATTGGAGAAGATGAAAGAGCTTGTTTTAACAAGTCCAAATTGCTTCCAGCGATTTTCTACCTTGTGCACAACAAAGTGAAAAAATATTCTAGTTTTCAAATGAAACAATTGCAAAAGACGACAGAATCCTCTTGAGGTGGTTTGAGCAGGCATTTCCCTTTTTGCACTCTTTGCACTCTTTTCCCTTCATTTCATGCCTGAACTTCTGAGTTTCTTAATACTTTGCCTCTCTGCTCGAGTCCTTCCCATCATATGAAAACAGGAAAATTTTCTTTAGCACTTACTAGCATTCTTAACTTCACAAGAAATGGCTCGGCAGTCAAGATACGTGCCTGCTTGCTTCTACTGACTCTTCGGGTCAAGCATTCTAACTAATATTTGCATCCTTCCTTTCCAGAGAGTTTAAAAAGGGATGAGCAGTAAAAAACGCAGCAGCAGCAGAGTCTACTGATACACGAAACATTCAAGTGTGAACCACTTCTTAATAAAGAAAAAAACCCACCCCACAACCCACCCCAAAAACCACAGCACACAACATCCCAAATTATAGTTCAGTATTACAATGTATTATGTGCAAAACTCACCATTTACAAAATGAAATACAAACATGTCAAAGAGTTTCAGGTATATGGCAAACTGACAAAAATGCTACACATCTCCCTATGTACAATACACGTGCTGCTCATGACACTTTTGTAATCATCTGCCTTGTGTTACACTGCTCACAGCAGACTTGGGGAGAACCCCATGTCCTTCTAAAGAGTAGCCCTAATTGACATGATTAGGGTCCACAGCATGACCCACAGCACTGGTTATCTTGGATAAACCTATAGATTTATCCAAGGTAAATCTAAGATCTATAGAACACATGTATAGAACACACATTTTATTTTTGATTATGTAGGACTTACTTTCACATCTCACCTACTGAGTAACTTAGAACCATGAAATGCTATAACACATTCTTCAGTCCAAGATACATTCTGATGTTGGTGACAGACTATACAAAATAGTTAAGAGGTCTCCTTCACCTTACTGATGTATTTAATCCTCTGCTAACATAAATAGTGCCTGAGATAGGCGTTGTCAAATCCCTCTGCAAATCTACAATACTACTTACATAAAAGTTCCTTACCAACCACCTTCACTTGTTTTCTGCAAGAAGCCTGAACCAGCAGACTGACACATTTTAATCCTAAATCATGTTCTCTATATTCTTTCTCTGCCCCATTTCTTTCAATTTCCTCTTCCAACCCCCCAGTTCTGTCTAAAACAATGCATATAAACAATAATCCAGGTAACAGTACATCAAATTCAGATAAAGGCACTGAAATTGCCAGTGCCAATGTTACAATCTTCTTACAGATAACAGAAGTTTCATAAGAACTCTCCTGTTACAGGGAAAGAAGAGAAACACAAGACTTTTAATGCAATACTCTAAAACCAGCAAGAGATTTATTCTTGTATATTAAATGTTAAAATCACATGCATAATTATAGAATACTTTATAGTTAAAAAAATATTTCAAAAACCAACCCTGACAGTTTACCTGCAACTGCTATAAAATTTCTATGAGATATATATATATATAAACATGGTGATTCTGTAATTAAAAACTTGGGAAAGGATGCAATCATCCAGGTAATTAGGAGTTAACTGATGCCCTGCATCGGACAGTCTTGTCAAACTCATGCTGGTGAAACTGAGATCTTACCAGCCAGTTTACTGAAATACTTGTCTAGCACACATATATTTAAAATCAAAATGACATTTGGCTAAAGGATGAGTGTAAGAACATAGATTTTCGCACACTACAGCAAAAGACCTGCAAAGGGCCACAGTATACTTTAGATCCTTTAAGAGAGACTGGTACAAGAAATTCAGCTTCATGGGCTGTTTACTGAAACACGCTGGTGGAATATTCTGCATAACTGGCCATATGCACGGTTTACATGGGGTTTCGTAAGCAATGCTACAAGTGTCTGTGCGTGTTTTGCTAGGCACTCATGGTTTTAGACGTGTTTTAGCTCCTAAGGAAGGCAGCTGAGAAAGATGTTTTCAACAGTTAACAAGGAACAGGAATTAAATGATGAGTTGCTGGTTTTAAGAAGCTGAGTCATCATTGTTTTGAAAAATGGCACCATATGGATCACAGTTAATGCGCTTGTAGACAAAGTGAAAGACCTGGGGCTGCGGCCGGCTGTGCAACTCTGCCTTAATCTTCTGAGGGTAGGTATCCTCTGTCAGTTGCTGCCAGGTGTCATCAACAAAAAGAAACAGGCTGTATTCTTCTGGACTGTCCACTTTAAACTTTTCAGCACAAAGCTGACATACATCTTCAGTAGTGATGTATGGTCTTACTAGCAAGGTCTTTCCTGTACATCCACTATTAACTTCCTGGAATGCAACACGAAGGTAGTTCTGTAGAATAAGAAAACAGACATCAAATTCAAAGAAACAAAACTCATCCTCTGAAAGCTGAGGCATCAGCTTTCAGAGACAGAGTCAGCTTTCAGACAGCAAGTCTGTCCATGTTCTAGGTGGGAAACACACATCAGTGATTCCTGTGCATTACAGCCACCTTGTGAATTGTGATGGTGGTAAAACTGTGGCAGGTCTGTGGTGGGCATCTGAGAAATTCCTAAGATGACACTCTCCTTTCCATGGCTTACATTCTAACCCTGCAATGAAGAATGAACAGACACAACCTTAAAGCCACATGGAACAGGCCAGTGCTTTTAGTGGGACTTGATGTTTGGCCTTACTAGGAAACAAAACACTGTCAATCAAAATAAATGTCTGATGCAGTGCACCCAAGAGATGAGGCACCGCTGCTGGTTAATGCTACAGAACAGAAGCTTCACACAGTATGTTAGTGAAAAGGAAAAAGAAAAAAAAATGCTCTGTCAGCAGCATACAAGGGTGTTGATCCACAGGCTACTGCATGATAAACTGCTTGTACTCTTATGCTGCAGCATGCAAAACATAATCCATCCTCATGTGGAACATTTTCATCATGTTAACAAGTGGCAATTTGTTGTCTAAACTTGATGTAACCGAGTTTCGTGTCACAGCATTTTCTTTTTTAGAAGTAAGGCATAGAGGGATGCAGAAAGAAAATTTACTCTGCGACATTAAGGTAAATGCATCTGATCTTGAGGCAAAAAATGGATCTTTTTTCTTTGTTGGAATTGACACATGACCTCAACTCATAACATGGACAAATTCTAAATATGTTCTACAAGGAAATGCAGTTGTACCTTTAAAAAAGCATTTCAAAAGTAAAATCAAAAGCCACAACTACAAAAACAAAACAAAAACCCCACACAAGGCAGCCTCCTGTCACATGCTTTTCTTTGAAAGAGATTAACTGCAATTAAAGATTAAAAAGCAGTAAAATGAAAGAAGGTGGAGAAAAACACAGTGAGAAAGACCTGCATACTGTCTGAGCTATGTACCTATGTATGCTGAATAAATTAAGCATGTTAAATCACAATGGTAAAAGTTTACATTTCATAAAAACAAGCTGTTAAAAGCTAAGACTGAGAAGAATGTTCATGACTTAAGTTCCAAACATTACTCTTTAATAAAGTTTGTTTCTGTGGGTTTTTTGATAGCTTCTGGACAAACACTGAAGCATTTAAACCAGTGGGACTGAACCTGACTGAATAGAAGTTATCCATTTTTGTCACCCATTGTGAAGAAATAATGAAAAAAACCAGGTCTAGACAAGACAAAACACACTACAATTTTAATTTCTCATGTAGCTAATACACAGAAGACCTGGTTTTAAATGCATGTGCTTTTAGATGGACAAGACTGCATCAAGGAGGGGCTGAAGTCTGCACAAATGCCTGTAACTCATATTCCAAGTATCAAATGCAGTATCAGAAAGTTGTATTTAATCATCATCAAAATACGGGGTTTTTTACTTTTCCATCCTTTTGAGGGAGGGAGGATGAAGGCCTTCCAGGGCCCCAGACTTGATAATGCTGTGAAGCTGCATCACAGAAATGCAGTGATCACATCCTGGTTCAATGTGGGAAGGACAAGTTGAGCTGAAGTTGTGTCACACATTGGTTGTGGGGAAGGTGATTCATTTCAGGACTGCAGTATGTGGAGAAAGCAGATGGAAAAATGTCATTCTGAGCAGGAAGCAAAATGCTTGAATTTGTGCCAAGTATAGCCTGGAAGTGGTATGATCTTACTGATTTGAGGGTCTCTTTTAAAGAGACATAAGAAGGAAAAGCACTGGACACACTTGGTGCCAGCTCTTCCCATGCCCCCCTGCATCTTCCCACATCCAGCTGTTCAGTTAGCTTGGCTGAAGTTCATTTGCTGAGGAAGAGAAGTTGAAAGAATCTTCCATCATTTAGTTATCAAGCAGAAATACAAGGTGATGAGTTTTGCTACAAGAAGTGTAGTGTGTTGCTAGAAAGAGCAAAGACTCAAGCTAGTTGAATCTGACACCTAAGTACCAGTAAGCACAATATAAAATGGATCACAGTAAGATGGACTAGCTTTGTGCACTGGCCATAGTCTGGAATTTCTGATAATCAGTTCTCCTCTTCCTAAGCGAGGGAAACTGTGGAAGACTGCTTCTTCTCCCAACTCATTCGTGTTCAGTATTGTGCTGTATTTGCTTGCACAGACACTGATAAAGCAGAAGGAACCTCAACTAAAAGGTTTCATAATCTCCTGATGACCCCACACCTTCATTGCTCAAGCTTTTAACTATGTCATATCTAATTGACAGCTGGCATTAGCCTCTCTGGCAACTTTGCACTGTGGTATGAACTGTAAACAACTGAACACAAAGAAGTAAATCCTTTCTTCTTGATTCCAACGTCCTCCTTCTTCAGTCCACAAGCTGGTGCATCTGAACAGACAGTCAACAGCATGCTAATGAAAGACATGCAGGCCTGGTTTTAAAAGATGAAGCAATCCCAACTTTTTGTTATTCTTCAGCTGAAGTTACTGCCCTACTCTGAAAGAGCAGTAAGAAATGGAGGAGAGGAAAAAAAAACAAACCACAAACAAACATGAAGACATCCATTGTATAGAACTCTACTCCTTGCTTAAACTTTAAAACTGTAGGCAACCTTATATCCCACCTCTCTCCTCTCTATTACCTGCTGTATGCCACCAATAGCTACTGGGAAGTTGTGCAGATTTACGCCACTGGAAATCTGGATTTGTTCTTTTTAACAGTAAAGCATACCAAGCAGCTGAATCTAAGATAAGATTCAGTTTGTCTTACTCTGAATGACTTAAATAGAAGGGAGGGTGGGAAAGCTCCATTAATTAGTGTTTTCTTCAGATATTCATGATCAAGATCTATTATAATAAAGTGCCAAGGCTTCAAAACCAAGGCATATTTGCCAGCCATATTCTCAGTACTGTTTCACTCCATTTGGGGCCCCAAAGGATTCATTATGAATCATACCTCTCAAATGGGGATTTCCAACAAAACAATCATCCCCTGGTTTTTAATTCAGCCCTAAGCTCTACCTGAAAATCATCAACTGAAGGTATTGTCCTGTTAGTTGTCCTCCTCTTGTGCCATTGCCGGAGAGTATCTCTGGCTTCTGAACTTAGCAGTTGGGCAGCTTGTTCTTCCTGGAAGTTCTTGATCAGTGAAAGTGCTCCGTAAGTGCTTGTCAAATAATAGCCTCCTGTGAAGGACAGAAAGGGAAGAACTTCTCAGAACTTCATGGTCACAAACACCATGCTAGTTCTGACTGGTCAGTCAGAAGTACAAACAGCTCTTTCTTTATACACACCCACACATATATCACTGAAAGTCCCTGTGCTCTATTGCCAAAACACTTATACATAAAAAAACCCCAGCTCACTGGCTTGTGAAATACTGGATGGTGTGTTCTCAGCTGCTAAGACATGTAGTGGCTGCCCCATATTATCAAATGGTGCAATAGCATCTAACTGAGTCCACTAGTGCTGGGATAGCTGGTTACTTAAGTGATTGGTGTCATTCTCTTACTCCTGAGTATTTTTACAAAGTTGAAACATGAGTTTTCTTCTAAAAAAATTTACAAACACTGGTTTGTTTTCTTCCCAAGCCTCAAGTGGGGATGAAATAAACATGGCTGTTTAAACCAAGAAAAAGACAATCTATCACTGTTCAGGAACTTAAAAGCAACCACCTTAAGTAGAAATAAAGCAACAACAGTGTATGATTTGTACCTTAGAAGCATTCTAAAAAGCTTCCTTTTTTTTTTTTTTTTAAAAGGAAGACTGTGCTTGTTACCTTTTTAGCATTCCCCATTATGTCCGACTAGTTCAGGAGGTGACATGTGCAGTCCTTCATACTTCACCTTTATTACATGATGGAGAACAAATTAAAGTCACAACAGAGCTGCCTATGTACAAAAGCAGCTGCCGGTCACGAAGGAAAAGGAGTCTCAAGAGGAGGTAATAGTCCTCAACAACCAGGAGAAACAAAAGACACGCTGTCATTTGTTTCTCTCACTCTTTTTAAAGTAACCCATTTGAGTATGAGTGTCCAATTAAGAGGCAGCACAGTCTATTCATGGAGTCATTCAAAGATACATTCTATGCTCACAGCAGCTCACAGTAATTTTCTGTATTACTGGTAGCATCCTCCTGGCCTTTAGTTCTGCAACAAGTTCAATACATAAAATACATGCAAGACCCATGAGACACACTGGACAATACTTTACATTTGAACTGCACAACCCCAAACAATAAACAATTTTTACTGCACAGTATAGTTCAGATGGTCCCAAAGACAGGGCCAGCCAATAGACAGACTTCTTTTGCTACATTAAAACCAACACCACTTAATAGTCCAGTAAATGTTTCTACCTTTTAAGCATGTTAATGATCTCCAGCTTCATATCTCAACTATTTTCTTAAGATTCCCAAACAGTGCACCAGACAATGCTCTGTACACAAAGCAGGGAACAGAGTAGTGCCAAACTGGGGGAGTCCTGGCACAGTTCTCTCGTGCATACCAGCATGTAAAAGGATACGGCAATTTCAGCAAGCCAAGAGATAGCAGCAGTGGGAAACATACATATATGCTTAAACTCACAGCTGAGCTTGGTCACAAGAACCTTTATACTTTCTCATAAACTGGTAGATTCTGGGGCCTACCAAGAACTTGCAGAATACCTCTTTGTTAAAAACACCACCTTGAAAACAGAAAGAAAGGAAATTTCCTGGCCTCTAGTGGACTTCAGCCATCATTCAAGAGTGCCTTAGGAAACATATTCCTAGGGCTCATAAAAATACTTTGTGAGAAGCAAATAGTGGGAAGAAGCAATCATTAAGGGGCTCAATATTCTCAAAAGCACTTCCCCCATAGGGGCAGCGAATTCCCCCAGAAGTTTTTGCAAAGCACCTAACCCAGGTCCCATTACTTGTCTCACAATTTAACTGAATGCTGTGGCCCTATAAATACTCCCAGGATATTTTCAAGCACAGAAGATAACCACACTTGGCACCTGCACAGTGTATGTGTTTGCTTGCTGTCATGATGCCTCCATTTTAGACTCCCCTGGAAAGGATTTCTACTCAAATGAGGTTAACAGCAACTGCACTATGAGGAAGAGTTCCCCCTTCCCTAGTCATAGAATCATAGAATCATAGAATAGTTAGGGTTGGAAAGGACCTTAAGATCATCTAGTTCCAACCCCCCTGCCATGAGCAGGGACACCACACACTAAACTAGGTCACCCAAGGCTCTGTCCAGCCTGGCCTTAAATGCCTCCAGGGCTGGAGCATTCACAACTTCCTTGGGCAACCTAGTCCAGTGCCTCACCACCCTCACTGTGAAGAGCTTCTTCCTTAGATCTAATCTAAAGTTCCCTTGTTTAAGTTTAAACCCATTACCCCTTGTCCTACCACTACTGTCACTAACGAAGAGTCCCTCCCCAGCATCCTTGTAGGCCCCCTTCAGATACTGGAAGGCTGCTATGAGGTCTCCATGCAGCCTTCTCTTCTCCAGGCTGAACAGCCCCAACTTTCTCAGCCTGTCTTCATACGGGAGGTGCTCCAGTCCTCTTATCATCCTTGTGGCCTCCTCTGGACTTGCTCCAACAGCTCCATGTCCTTTTTATGTTGAGGACACCAGAACTGGACACAATACTCCAAGTGAGGTCTCACAAGAGCAGAGTAGAGGGGCAGGATCACCTCCTTTGACCTGCTGGTCATGCTTCTTTTGATAGAGCCCAGGATACGGCTGGCTTTCTGGGCTGCAAGCGCACACTGCCTGCTCATGTCGAGTTTCTCATCAATCACCACCCCCAAGTCCTTCACTCAATTCTAATAAATATAAATAAATTACCTTCTCCATGCAGCAAAGATGGATCCAGCAATTCCATCATGTATTCAATTTCAGTATCCAGTTCCAGCATATCACACTGGGCTAGTACATATGTCAACACAGGCAAGAAATCATCAGCTCCATACAGCCTCCCTGGATTAAAGGGAACACAGACAGTGATAGGCAAGCCACAACCTTTTACCTGTTTCAACATTTGAAAGGAAAGCATTACTTTGCCACCTTCATAGTCCAGTATGTTTGTATTACTCTAGAACCTCCTGTTACTGATGCACGGAAAAGAGAACATCATCTGACACTCACTGGACAGGACTCTACTACCAGCTTCATCTTGTACTTCTAACTAGCACAAATCTGATGATGCACACCTTGAGGCACGCAAGGGAATTTAAAGACTGGGCTCACCTTGGCATCAGTGCAGCTGGTGAACTCACAGGAGGCTGCCATGCCTGTCTGATCTGACCTCCACCTGCACTTCTATCACTGGCTAAGAAATGTGATGAATAGGTATTTTCTTTACTCATACAGGGATGACACCCACTTTCTGGAAGGATCCAGCCACATATACCAGTTTCTAGGTCTGAATCCCAGAAGAGAAGCCTGAATGTAAAAGTGTATTAGATTTGACATAACAACTCAGCTCATCTCCTTGACAGAGCATAATTAGAAAAACCAGTGAGCAAAGCCTCATGTAATTCCCAACTAGCCAGTGAAGAATCATCAGCAATGGCAGCACACAGCTAACACACAGGGACTGTGCTGTACCTAGGTCTGTCTAGTCCTACCACTTCTACTGCATTTAAACTTTCTGTTTAGAAAATACTATGTGGTCAGATCTTCAGACCTCTGGGTCTGGCCAACTGTGTTCACTGTGTAACTGGTGTGAGCAGGAGCCAACTTCATCTTTGGTGAGACTCCACATGACTGAGGGGCTGACACCTAAAGTTACACCAGCTAAGAGGATAAGGCATACTCTCCAGGTATTACACTACTATCTGGCTGTCAGAAACTCAAACAGCTGTGGGGTCAATGCCATGTTTTCTGAACTTTGCATGACAAAACAAGACAACCAAGAAGTGTTTACCACATCTTCGCCCAAGCCCCTCAGTGCAACAGTTAACTGGCAGCAGCCTTTCAGTATTTTTCTTCTGTATGTTGGAAACACCTTACTCAATGAGGTGAAATTGATGTGGATATTCCTGTATCCATTTTAAAACACAGGATTTTGCACAGAAATAATAAGCTGGGCAGGAGCTTGGACCCAAATCTTGCAAAAGAGCCTGGGGGTCTTCAACAGGCACAAGCTTTCACAATTCATCTCAAATCTCAAAAGAAAGTTGGCATCTTGACCAGCACTGGACCCAGCTGCACATCCAATGCCCACTTAGGAAGAAAACTGCCAACCACCTGAAGCAGCTTATACTTCCTTAGGGAAAAAAAAATCTCCCGTAACCAACAGCATTGCTTCACTTCAGCTCCTGACCTGCCGCAGCAGCATATGGTCAGATGACAGGCAACAGAGCTGCACCTATGAATTCATGCCATGTGGCACAGCATTTTAATTGTGCCACTGAGTACTCATCAGGTCTTGACTAATCTGTAGTTCCATTTCATTATCCAGGTTTCAAGGTCACATTTGGACGCTTGCTACATAGATGTTATTTCTGTTCCAAAAACAGAGAAGAGTCAAAATGAAGACATTCAGAGGCACGGCAAGCCAAAAGTACTGGATCAGAGGCTGCTTTCCTTCACCCATTAACATAGAACCTTTTAGTTGTCTTATTGCATACACCCTATTAAATTACTATAGCTAAATATGGGGTGTTAGCTCTTTTACAATTTCCAGAAAAATACTAATTCAGTACCAGTGTCAAATTCCAGGCTCACAGGACAACAGCCAACTTCAGAAGCCTACCTACAGTTAAGCAAAACGGTTTTTTTTAAGCTGCCTTACAACTTTGCTTCTCATCGAATTCGTAAAGTGTGCTGCCAGGTGCACCAGAGAGGCCAGGAAAGAACCAGAGAGGAAGACTCTCTCTCAAAAGGGCAAGGAGATGCCATGAGAGCTCCAGGATAAGGAGACATATCTGCAGAATCAGGTGATTCCTTCCACCAAAAGATAACCCCAGGTTTGGAACATCAGTGAACTTGAACCATGAGAAGCACCATACCCGAGTTATTCTCCATAACAGTGTAAATCAGTTTGCAAACTCGCAGCAGCAGCATGACTTTTTTTTCAGGTGAATACATTTTCTGCATGGTCATGAACTTGACTTTAATCTTTTCAATGTCCACGAAGTCTGGTGTTGGAACAAACACACCCAGTTCCTGAGGATTCCTCTGCCGCACCAACTGCAGGTTTTCCTTTAGCTGTTTCCAAGAACCATCCGCTGTATGAAACTCTTTTAACATTGCTTCAATATGGCCCTTCAATGGCTTCAGAATGCACTTATGCATGGCCTTCTCCAGGACAACATCTGCAACGGGAAAACAGCTGATGTACTCCTCTAGAGCAGAGCCAGTATTAATATAACCGTTCCCAAAAGAGGTACTGTAGAGCAAAACCTACTTGCTAAGGCCTATTTATTATACAAGCTGAGTTTCCAGATGTTTGTTAACAAGAAAACAAAAGGCAGAGCAGAATCTGTATTTAATTTTCATTTATGGCAATGTGGTAAATACAAAAAGCCCCCACAAAGACAGAGCACAGACTGGCAGACACAAAAAAACCCAACAAACCACACACAGGAGAAAAAAAAAAAAAAAAAGAAAAAAAAAGGGGCATGTTGCAGCCCCAGTTAACTTTGTCTTTTGTTGCCCAGAAGTCTCCAAGTTTGATTTTACTTTGAGTTTAGACTTCAACTCCCAAACTTAAAGACAATCAAAATCATAACTTTGTCTGTTTTGGCATAAAAGCCCGTTCTTTTCGCATAGTTCCCATCAGAAACTGTAACTCAACCAATGTCTCCCAAAACTTGGCTCAATTTTGTCAAAATCTTCATGAAGTTGGACAGATTATGGGCTTTAAACTATAAATGAAAACCAAGCTGTGTTTGTCCAGCTTTGGATTTCATCATACAAGCTTATATACAGCTTTGTCATCAAGTTTGAAGTTCTTTGTTTGGCAATTGTGTGCACGTGGCACAGTAACCACTAACTTAGGTGGTTTTTTTATTTATTCTTGTTCTACTCAGATTTTTCTTTATCAATCATTCTCAATTTTCAAAGTATGGACCACATCAACAAAGAAAGGTCATTTTCTCTGCAAACCTTTACTTCGTAAGTTAATTTCTTCTCCCATTCAGTGTGCCTATGTCAATATAGCTTACATTAGTAATTAGCTTACATCACTTATTTGTACCATAGTGAACTGCCACAAGCATAAAAGCAACTGGGGACCCTTCAGCCTGGCCAGTGCACCAACACCCTGATGGTGGGGCAGGACCATAGCCTAGCGCAGGCATATGTACTAGGGGAGCACAGGCATGAAGAGCAGGATGAAGAAAGACCGGGTCACTGCTCTATCACTTGTTTATACAAGCCAGCTCTGGGCATTGCTGCTACTAGTGGCAACTCATTAATGTGTCATTAAACCTCACACCCTTTCCGGGTTCGCTGCCTGTTCTTAAGTGTTTTCCTTTGACCATAGTCCCTTTCTTGTCTCCCTTCACCCCTCTTTTTTAATTGCAGACTATTTCTAAGGCTTGTGCTTTACACACACACATCCCTGCCCTCCCCGCCTCAGTTTTCTTTCTTTTGCTTTATGCCTTCATTTATTTCATCTTTGTGTCCAGCCATTTTCCCTTTTGGGTCTTCATACCTCTCTTTCCCATACAAACCAGCCCTTCACACACTCCTCTTCTTATGGTGCCTTGGTTTCATATGTAGTGTTTATTCTGTGTTTGTCTCACATGCAATTCCCAAATGTCCAACTCTATTGGGAGTTTCCATCTCTCCTATCCCAATTGTGCTGGGGCTTCTGTAGCTCCTCTTGCTATTTTCCCCTCCCAAGACTCTAACAGAGGTGGCAAAGCCGTGTTTGCTTTATTCCAGGATGCTTTAAACACATCTGGGCTCTCTCTCATAGTGGAGACTGGGAAAGCTGCTGGAAAGGAGAAAGAGTGAATGTGAGGAGCAGTATTTGCCCTCTGATTTTCTAGATTTCCCTATGACTACCAGTAAAAGCATAACCAGTCTGACACATATTCTTGATGGCCTGTCACACAGCATGAAGGCTGGATCCAGCTTCCGACCACACCAGAGCTGCCCATTAACGTAAGTGGCAACATTTCAAACAACTGGTCCTTGCTTATGGTACATGTTACCTATGGTACATGTCGCCACTGACAGCACTTCCAAATCCAGCCAGGAAAGCAGAAGCTTCACCCTTCTGTGCAGTGACAGAAACTGCTTCTCTGTGCCATCAAAGCAATCCTCAGAGCTCATGAGGCGGAAATACTTTTCCACTAAGAAGGCAGCAGGCATCTCCCCCCTGAGGAATCTCCCCCATGGATATTTCAGCCTGCAGCATTGCTCGTGGGCACACACAGTTCCTGGCTTGGGGCTGGCCCCACAATGATATTTATTTTTTTAAACAATTCAGCTTACTTTATTTATTTCTACTGCCTGTTCAGTCTTTTAAATAGCAAAAACATGAAACACCTCTGCAGTTTGCATTCCAACTGCCTGGTCTCATTTAAGTCAAAATTAAAGCAGTTGGTGCTGCCAAACATTACATGGAGTGAGAGAACTGTCTATCCCCATGAAATTTTAACTCCCTCAAGCTTCCACTGGAAGTTCTGCATATGAATAGCTAGTGTTAGCTGTCCTTTTCTTCAAATAAAGCTGGGTCAACATCACATTTGGTCACAGGAAGCTCAATAAATTGTAAAGAATTCAACATGGATCCTCAGATGATGGAGCACCTAGCCTGGGATGGGAGATGCGAATACTCAGTATGCTTCTATGATTGATCCCCTATAGGTTCCAGGATGGAGCTGATTCAGCTGTTGCCTGCAGTACCACTATGGAGAGAGCTGCAGAAGCAGTCCCTCCCCAGAGGTTACAGGAACCGACCGCTGCTGGGAGGGAAAGTTCCTCCACTGATCCCCAGTCCTTGGCTGGGGCCAGGATTGTTAGCTGTAGGCAAGAAGTGGAATCCACGTCACTGCTCAGGTCGGGCTGGGTATCAGTTGGCAGGTGGTCAGCAACTGTATTGGCCATCATTTGTGTTCATTGTTTTGGTTGTTTGTTTTTTTCCTTTCCCCTTTTAGTTTTATATTCTCTCCCCTTGTTATTTCCCTCATCATTATTATTATTGGTGGTAGCAGTAGTAGTTTTGTATTGTACCTTAGTTACTGGACTGTTCTTAACTCAACCCGTGGGGTTTCCACTCTCCTCCCCATCCCTCTGGGAGCGGGGGGGGGTAAGGCGGGAACTGAGCAAGCGGCTGCGTGGCTGTGAGTTACCAGCAGGGCTTAAACCAGGACACCTTAGAGTAAGTTAGTGGCACTCCTGCAGTTTCTCATACAGGTGGATCGCACTGATTTTTATGGCTGTGAAAGGAGGAGTTCTTTTGTATTTGTAATTCGTCACAGGCTCCAAATGCAGAGCCTGGAAATTGCCTTGAAATTTACTTGATCACATTCTGCAATTTCTCTGGGAACTTAAATAGATTTGAAGGAGCACAGAGGACGATAACTCATATGGCTGTGCTCAAAGCTCTGCACAGGGACCAAGTACTTATTGCTGAAGGCTGTTCTTAATGGTTTCTGTGCTGTTAACATGATCAGGTAAATAAAAATAGGATGGGATATTTTTCAAAGCATCCTTCAGTGCTGTTCAGTGACTGTATTACAGCTAGCAAGAGACAAGTGAAGGACATATAGCTGTGACTCCAAAGAGATACTGCCTTGGCTTGGTAAGGGTAAACTCAGAGAACTGTCATTTTAATGCAGCATGTTTGCACAGAACTACCCAGCAAACAAGGAAGTGACTGAGATATGAAGCTATGACAGTGTGTCCAGGGTTGTTTTGTTGTTGTTTTAAAAAACAAGCCAAAAAAAACACCCACCCAACCAAAAAACCAAAACCAAAACCTTTTCTTCTCCCTTATGAATTCTTGGCACAGACATAGGGATCACAGAGTTCTACCTCAAAAAAATTGCAAATTCTAGTAAGCTGACAAGGGCAACAACAGAGCAAGATTGACAAGGACTGGACTTCTTTTGTTTTTTTACTGTCAATAACAACACCCATATGCATCCTAATTAATATAAAACCTGTGTAAATATTTATACTATTACTAAAGCCTGGAACGACAGCATTTCTTGTGATCAGGGTCTCAGACCAATATTCAGTGTCACAGGACACCGATAAGCATGTTTGGAATCAGATCATACAAATATTTACCCTGTCTTCTGAACTGCTGTTACTGGCCCCTTTCAGAGAAAGGGGTTTCTGGATATGATTCCACAAAACAATTCCCAGTCAGCAGCAGATTTCACTGTTTAAGTTCTAATGGCCACCAAAAAAAAAAAAAAAGAAGCATAGGAGGGTCTCCCGGGCAAGTTACCATCTAAGTTGTGAATTGAGGACTGATCCTTTGCATTAACGTCTCTGTACACTTCCCAGATCCAAATCGGCAACTAAAATTCCTGTTTAATTCAGCATGTACAAAGTATTTTCAAATATTCTCCTAGGATGCTTAATACTCCCAAACAGACACTCTTCAGATTTATTTTTAATTGAACAGCATTTGAGCTGAGCACTATGCAGTTTTCCTGAAATTATATTTATAATTAGCCTCTAGCCTCAAAATGGGAACTGGAAATGCTTTGATAAATGAATTGCAAAGGCTAGCCAGCTAGTTTCGTTATGACTTGTGGAAACACATCTGCATCCTGTGCTGACATGCTATTTTGTTTTGCTGCTAACCACACAAGTCTGCATCTAGAGAGGACATGTGAGTCATCGCCAGTGTCCTTATGCAGCCTCTTTACAACCCTCGCTGCCTGAAATCGCAGGCACACTCGCACCTTCTCCAGGCTGACAGTTCACCTGTAACCAACTGCTGTCACCCCACTGAGATTACCTTTCAGATTCCAGACCCTGGATTTACAAACTCACTCTCTTTCTCATCTACGATGGCCAAACCAGAGATTAGTAAAAGAAGGGCTCAGTAAGAAAGAGACTGAGCAAGCCTGGGAACCATCACAAAAAGGCACAGTCCTGGACAAGTAAGATTGCCTGGGAATTGTTTTGGAATACTGCAGTGCATACATGCAGGACACATGACTACATTGCATTTGCTTTGTTTTGGATTTTCCTAATATCTCTCATTTTCATATACTGGCACGACTGATATGAATCTACTTTAAGACAGCTCATAACAGCATGGCTAAGTGTCCCATTCTTGGTGCATATCTACAGTGACACGTGGTGCAGACAAGGGCATCTCCTCTAAAGCAGCAAGACTTAAAAGTTAAAACCTAACAGAACCCACGTTCTTTGATAATTTGCACAACCCTGAAAACAGTGGACTGAGGTGGGTGATGGCTGGGCAGCAGTGGCAGAAGTTGAGCAACTAGGGAAGAAAGTCTCTAGGGTAAACCTCCCTTCATTTTATCTAAACTAAGCACACCAACAAATCACAGAACTATCTGTGCTAGGTTTGCTTTGCTTTAATCATCTGTGGGTTATTTAAAACTCACACTGTGCCTGTGTGGCAAATGTGTCTTCTCTTGCAGAAATAGTACTAGAGTACCAGGGAATAAGTCACAAAGCAAATCAAGGGGATGGTCAGGAAAGGGAGAATCAAATCCTCTGCCTCTGCTCAGTGCTTTTACCAACTGTTTCTCACTTGCTCTATCCCCCCACTTCTGCAGTGAAAGGAGGAGTGCTCAGGGTCACATTGGTCAGCCTCAACTCAACATGAAAAGGTACTAGGATGTTCAACAGGATGGGGGGACAGGACACCAAAACAAATGTACAAGCACCTGAAAAGTAACACAGTGCTAAAACCCAGCCAATGTGAGTTTTTCAAGGAGAAATACTGGCATACCATTCTTATTCCTTTAAGAGGGTAGCTGGATCTGTGAAGACAGGGGAGCAGGGGATAGACTGGATCTTAGCCTTTTTAAGACTTATAACCTTATTCAGTGCAACTTTCCCATAAGCAAACAAGGGAAATATTGTCTTGCGGTAATTACCATAAGGTGGGTGCATGAACGGGTGCATAAAATACTGCACTGAGAAATCCAATTATCACTGTTTGACTGTCAAACAAACAGATATTTGGAAAGAGGTATCATGGGGGTCAGCCCTGGGCTTTGGTCTATTTAGTATTTTCATTAAAAATTTGGATGATAAAGCGGAGAGTTTGCATACAGATCCGCACATGATATCACGAACAGGAGAAAGGCATCACCAGTCCTTTGGAGACCAGGCTTAAAGTTATCTTTGTAAGAGGGAAACTTACAAAAAATAAATCTAATATGATAAAATATCCTAATAACAACAACAATAAAACATTGCCTGTCAGCAAGAGGAATACGAAGGCAAAAGTGCTGCTCAGAGAAGCCTCCCTCAGAGCAGAGCGGCTAGCTCAGCGGCTCCCATAGAGAGTGGGTTACTCTCCTTGAGCTCTGTCTGCCTGCAACACCTCCATACAGACCCGAGTTGCTACAAAAAGGCATGTCCTGCCAATAAGGGGCCAACACATTCTCTCCAAGCCTCTTTTAACATAGTCAACATTTAAAAATCCATTATGGATTAGAAATACCAAGGCAAAAAACAAGTAGTATTGTTTAGGTACCTTTCCACACAATGAGTTAACACCTTATTGCCAAATCACTTAAACCTGTCATTTCTTGGGCTAGGCCCGGATTCAGGCATTGAGACTGAAGCTGTTCAGGTATTAGATCCCACCTGGTGGAGTGATGATAGTCAGCTGGACTCCTTTCTATTTACAGCCAGGAAAAGAAACACAAAACCTCCTGAAAATCAGCTATTCAAGTGGCTGTGAACTATCAGGGTCCTTCTGACCAGTCCAGGTCTTTATTCTGTGGATACACATGCAGGCGTGGGTAACTTCTTTAAAAAAAAAAACAACTTTGCATTCACCCTTAAACAACAAAAAGCCATGTGCCTTGGTCTTGATTCTGTCCCAACACTGGGAATCCCGTTGTTTCAAAAAGGGTTAGCAGCCTACAGTACTAAGAGTAGGAGACATCTATCAGGAATAATTAGAAACACTGATGCATTCTCCCAGTGATTTGGCAGAAGTTAAATAATTTGATATGCCCCCTGTTTGGGAAACTTGAAAGATCTCCCACAGAAGTCCTTTGGTTGCTAGAGTCTGGGAAGTTCTAAATGAAAAGCTACATGATCAAAGATCATTGCACAGACATGGGAGAAAGTCTCAAGCACCAAAAGCTTTACTAAACCCTGGAGGGTGCTGCTCCAGTACATACCAAAATTCAAGAGATAACAGTGGGATAAGGTGAAATCTGGCCCCCCAGAATGGGCAACCAGTCACAGCAGCAGTTCTGCTGGATGGGAGAAAGGGTAAGGAGTGGCTCCAGCTCCTCTCCACTGGGCAGGACTAGCCCCAACACTTTGTGCTACAGGCTCCCTCCCTGCCCCACCGGCGGCAGCAGTGGGTGAGAGTTGCAGGGTGAAGCTGCTGCCTGCTCTAACCTTGCAGTCACCAGGCCTGAACAGAACCTCTGGGCTCAAACACTGACTCGCCACTGCCATGGGACAGTACATGATGAACAGGAAGAAGAAGCACCAGCAGCACACGTCCAACCCTCAGCTGACACACTGAGAAACCTGCACCATGAAAGTGTAAATTGACAAGAGAGGATACATGACTACTCACAGTTAAAATTTGGGCTGCAATTTGGGCTGCAATTCTGTACCAAGTCAAGCAAAACCACAGATAATAGGCAGGACTACATCATAATAAGTTCTCTATGGGGATGACTAAATCTTGCTGTCACATAGTTATCTGCTTAGATCAGCAACATCTGATGCTACTGATCCACTGTGGTTGTTTGCAGGCTCAAGCCATAGGCAGTAGATGATTCAAAAGTAAGTTCTTCCTTTGTTTAAATCATCCTACTTTATAAATTAATTGCATTTAATCACATGACCAAAGTCAGATTTTTTTGTCAATAAAGAAAACTAATGTAGTTTTTATATTTCCTAGCTTACACTACTCCAAACTACTGAAACATTTAAAAGCAGACAGCATTTTGCCAGTCTTCAGAGACCCACAGTCCGATTTAACCACACCCTTACAATGAAAAGCCCAAGTCAAATCAAGCTTCACAAAATAACAAGCAAACTAGATCTGCATTTCTTTGTCGAATATCCAATTCTCTGCAGAAATCCAGGCAAAAAGTCATCTACACGACTGCTCAATTTGCTGCTTTTTCTTCCACATAACACCCACACAACATTCTTTATTATTATAGTGAGAACATTACAGTCTTTGAGAGAGTGTCGATTTCAAGGACACTCTTCCCAGTGTTATATTTGCTTTAACAGTGCTTATTACTTTTGCTTGACTTTGTGTAAATGAAGTTGAGGTTACATGAGAGTACTTCCTTCTGCATGTCTTTGACAGGCAGAAATCTCAACATAAAATCATCCTCTAGTCCCAGAGCAAGAACTATCTGCCAATTTTGCACTGGGGCCAACTGTTGGGACACTGGGATGCAGGAGAAAAACAAGCAAATTAGGACTGAAGTGAGCTCACAAGGAAAGTATTCTGCCCTGAGGGATGTTTACCTCCTAAATGTGGCTTACATGCTCTTTGACAAATACTGCTCAGACTCGGCAAGATAGAGGGGGAGTGTGATTTTATGCAGCAACAATGAGTTCACTTTTGTGGATACACAAGTCTCTCTGTTGTTAAAACATGTATTCAAACATATATCTCAGTGGCAGCCATTTATAAAAATGTATATTTGAACAGAGATACAGAAAAACTCCTATTAGCAGCCCCTTCTCTCTCTTGCACACATTTGGATTTTTGAAACTCATAACTTTCTATTTAGCTTCGAGTATAGGGACAGTGCAGCTTTGTTAGGAGTGAATGAGAATATTTGGAAGAATAAGACTTATTTCAAAAGTAAGTTGCTCCTGACGCTGGTTTTGAATAAATTCTAGTTCTATGGCTAAAATCCATATAGCTAAAATTGGCACAGTTTTGGTCCAAGAATCCAGAACTATTTCATCCCAATTCAGAAAAAAATACATGTGTGCCAGCAAATAAAGGATTCTGTAAACAGTACAGCAGCTAAAAATAAAATAAAATAAATATCTATAGATAATCACAGGTAAAAAACTGCACACTGCAGGTTGTAAAGATAACTTTTTATGAGCACCTTTGTAGCAAAGTTTTGAGTTGCTGGGGTGATTTGGGTGCAGGAGGGTGTGAGAGGTTGTTTTGTTTTAAGACTCAAATACTCCATGGCTTGAACTCTGCTAGCAAAGTCAACCCCACCTTTCCAAACAAGCACAAAGACAATCATTCTAAAAACAGATTACACATTTTCACCTTCTGCCAAAACACAGGATAGTGTTTCTTACCTATTTGGTCCTCTGGAATCAGTGATTCAATTGGGGGATCAAGTTCGGAACTTTGGGACAAATAGTTCTTGACTTGGGTCATGAACTGCCGAATTGTCTGCAGCATATCGGTGCTCGAAACATGGCACTCCTTGTTTTCCTGAAGAAAGCTGACATAGTCCTGCACCAGGCATCCAAAATAAGTGCGTTTGTCCTGGGACATCTCTGCAATTTTCTTAATCATCCTCTTTTCAGGGGTCATGAAGGAACTGAAAACTCCACTGACTTTCCGTAGCTGAGATTTCACAATCTTGGGGAGAACAAATGAACTGTTTCTTTTTTTCTTGGGCTTCAAAGGGGGTGCCATGCTTTCTTGGTCACTTTCTCCCTCAAAATCCTCCAGGCTGCTGTTTGTGTCCCCCTCATAGCCAAACAGTGGCATGCTCCGATCGAAGTCCAGCGAGTCAGACGAGGAGGTGGAAATGCTCATGTCGCTCAGTCTCTGCCTGCCTCCATTCCACGGGATGTGTGACTCAGAGCTGGTAGCTACCGTCTTCAGGGCAGCTGCTGGAGCCAGCTCAGGCAGGGTTTCACCTGAGACACGAGCAGTTTCAGGCACAGGCACTGAGCTGCAGCCAGGTCGAATCACCGCTGCAGACTTTGAGCTGCCTTCCACCTCTGAGCAGACAGCCTGCTTCTTCAGCCGAGGCGGTGGAATAGGGGTTGATTTACTCTGCAGTAAATCCAAGCCTCTCTCTTTCTTATGGTTGACCGTTTCTGGCATGCTCGCCTGCTTTATAGTCCTGGAAAGCTGTGGACTCGTGAGGATGCTATTAATAGAAGGAGGTGGTGGCCGGGGCGGAGGAGAGCGAGGCCTCGCAGTGCCATTCACGTCTTGAGTTCTTGGGCTGTGCCTTTTCAGACTTCCACTGACATCCTGGCTGTGCACTTTTAAGAAGAGGGGATTAATGAAACACAGCGCTCCGTTGGTCTGGCAGCATTCCAGCTCTGAAGGCGTTCGGGTTCGTATAGAATGCACTCCATTTATAAGGCAGAGCTGACGTGAGTCTTTACAAGCACTGTCCAAAGACACAGGCCTGTGGGGAGGTGTAGGATCCAGGGGGTTGCTGTTAGCCAGGGAGCTCCAAAAGTCTGAAAATCATCATTGCGTTAACGTAAGAATGCAAACCAGCATGCAGATGGCTTTCAGAACATTCAGCTCAACATCGCTTGTCTCCAGACATTTTGACAAGCTTTTACTGATTCAAAGGGGAAAAAAGTTAATTCCAAATGAACCTCTTAAAGCCCCACCAGGCGTAAATGCATGCTACCCTCCCGGGCTGCTCTCACTCATCTATAAATAACATGACCAATGCATAGCTTCAAATCAACCCACTCAACTAAGTTTAAAAATAAGCTGAGAGTTCAAAGAAAGGAATGGAGACTGCAACATAGTAATTCTTACCAACTTGAAACTGATGGCAAGAATGCCAAGCACTCTACAACAGGATTCATGCCCAACAGCTGTGTCTTGCCTACTGGGCAGAAGACAGGAAATGGCCCATGGTGACAGGCCACTGCCAGAGACCTTATGCAGGCAAAGACATAATTCTTTACATAGTCATGCAATGCTGTTGGTTTTTTCCAGCTCCATGACTTTACATCCTGCCTGTAAATCCCTCAGCAGACTGGCCAGTGTGCCTGGCACATGGGCTGTTGAAAACATGCATCATGCAAGCGCCACTGCAGGTGAAACACAACAGTCAGAGAGGGAATCTTATGGTCATCACATGAAACATCAATAGACTGGCAATGTTTTTCCTGCTGTGGTTTGCTGGACTAACATGCTGTTGACCTGCCTTGTGCTGCTCTCCCTCTGAGCCTACGCTGTAAGAGAGCTCAGACAGGAGCTCCAACTCTCCACATTCAGACCAGGTTGTTTTGTGCCTATGTGTTAAGGAAAGCTCACACTTGCAGGAAAGGCCCTTGGGAGCTTTTATGCATCTCTTGGGTCTGCAGGATTGAAGGGGTGACTTCCTGCTGTGCTCTTTTGCACACGAACACCTAAAATTTCACCAAAATCTCACAGAAACTGTGATCTCACATACAATTGGTGTATTTAGGATCAATTATCTACCACGCAGCCACCGCTTCATCAGTCTCCTCCTCAGGTCTCAAAAGTATTAGCTTAAACAAAACACACAACATACACAGAGACTGTTCAAGCACAAGACTAATTCTGCAGCAAATTGGCCATGGTGCTTGTGGGTACCAAGGACAAAGCACAGACTGAAGAGCTTGCTCAACACCACCATCATCATCTCCTATAGAGGAACTCACCTAATGGTATTTTAAGGCTTCCAGCTGTCACTGGGAGACTGTCTTCTCAATCAGATCTTACTGTATCCCAATCAGATATTTTTTTTCCCCAACCATTCCCCTAATTAACAGTTCCATGATTGCCTCTATTACCATGAAAATCTGTACTTCCATGTAATTAGCTAAACTTGCAGGTAAGCAGTGCAGAAGTAATTTGTCTCCTCTCTAAAGCAAATCCCTTAACTGCATTGCTACTCCAGCAAAACAAAATGCAAAGCAGTGCAATACTTCCTGTATATGACTTTGCTGCAAAGTCCCACCAAATAGTTCTGGAGACGCTCATGCCAGCACTCTTGATCTAGTGAGGGTCTATTTCTATATCAAAGACGATTCAAAAATCTTCTGGGACAAAGTCTGCTGACAGTCAACCCTCCCTTCCTGCAAAAGGAAGTGCGGTCATGCAGAGTTGCTCAAGGATTCATCTGGGTGGAGCCCATGTTTCAAATCCCACTAGGCCTCGCGTCTCCTGCCAGCTCAAGGTATGTTTTACAATGAGTCTGTATTTGGCTATAGCAGCCAAGTGATGCAAGGACATGTCCTTGCATTTTCTTCTGTTATTTTAAAAATGTCACCAAACCAATGTGTGCAGATACGTTCTGCAGATCCTATGTATACACTCCTCCTTTTATTAATATGCTAGTGCATTGAGCCTCCCATCTCAAAAATCACCAGTCTAAGATTACATGTCAACCTGAACAGAAGTTTTAACAGTGAACCTCAGTTCCTACACTCCCCTGGCAATTCCAGCAAATCATCAAGCTATGCTTGATGTAAGCCTGCAGCAAACATTAGCTCTGGAAGGAGAACCTACATCAAACCTCTGACTAGGGATTGTAAGGCTTGCTTTGCCCAGGGGCTGTCCAGGGAGGAGAGAGGAGAAAGGAAAGAAAGGGCACTAACAAACATCACAGAACGCACAGAAGGAAGAAAGAGCACTAAGGTCACCATTTAGCAAGTACAAGATCTGACTTCCCAGTTAGAGAAGCTTGTAGCTGACCGATATGAACTATTTACTGATACAGACTATTCAAGCTTACAGCAGTGCTACAAGGAATGACATCTATGCAGAGATCTACTTACTCAGTCCAAGCTGAGCAATCTCTTCAAGTTCAGCTTCTGTCTTTGCTGCAGAAATAGCATGAGGCAACTTCAGGGTGAATGGAAGGACATCCCTGTTGTCAAAGAGAAAAACAATTATGGCTTTGACAGCAACATCCATAATTTTAAAAGCATTTGTTTTCAACACTGGCAAGGGCTGAGCTCTGATTTTTCCTTCTTGAGCTGTGGCAGGTAGCAGTGGCCTTAAACACAGAGCACACAGTGAAAACATTACCAACCCCAGGGCTCCTTGACATTGAAGTGCAAATGACAGTCAAGTCCCAAGTCCCCAGGAATCTCTTTAGGCTTGTTTCCACAGAGCCATCCAATGTTGTTTCCCATTACAGCAGAAGCTTTTACACCTGGTCTTTTACAAGCATACCAGTGAGATGCAAAAGTGTTATCTGCCCTAAGCCCCCCAGTGAAGCTTATTGTCTGAATACACTGTTGATTGCTCTCAAAGTTGAATTCCAGTTCTGAGAATAAAAATTTAAATGAGTACTTGGGCAGCTTCCCTGAACATTTTTAAGTCAGGATGTTTTGGTGCTACTCTGTCCTAGGCTGAAAACACACTTCATTTAAGAAAGTCTGTAATTTATTTTCATATGTGGTTTCTCTTCACTGCACCCTAGAAGCTCAATGGATGTTTACAAACGCAGATGCATGAATGAGTGAAAAACATGCCAAATCCAGTGTAAAAAGCTTTTAGACAGAGGTTTTAAAGGACAAAACTACTAATTACATGTACATTGTTCGACTACTGCTATCAACTACTATACCTCTTGCCTGCCTAATTGGTACTGATACACCCTCAAACAACAGTGCATGCTAAGCTGCAAAATCTGTAGTAGAAGTAACTACGTAAATAAGAGTAAGTGAGGACAAATGGAGCACAAGAATCCTACATACAACTGGTGTCAGCATAAATTATTATGGGTTTTTTTAGGCTGTGAACAAGCTAACCATCTGTTGTAGCACAGAAAGATGGTAAGTTTTTATCACAAATATTCTCCATGGTGTATGTTAACATGTGAAAAAAAAATCAGGATTTCAGAATGCCATTCAAATTCAAATCAAGCACATGCATGATACTGATGCATTAGCTAAAAAGTATTTGAAGACACTTTCAATGCCATACCACAGATAATCTAGAGTCTAGAACATCATCATGGACTTAACAGAAAGACAGGTAACCCTTGACTCCTCATACAGAGTGACTGGGTATCTATTGCAAGAAATTCCCTCTGAATTTAGGAAATCCTCTTCGTTTTGCTGTGGTGTATCTAAATGGTACTCTCTCTCACAACAGCTATCTATCTGCTTCCCTAAGGAGTCCCTACATTTTCCTCTTGCACCCCCAGCAATCCTAGACTGCTGCCTGAAGAGGACAAGGATGATGGGTAGATGCTGCCACTTAATAAACATGAGGCAAACAGAAACATTTAAGATGCTTCTTGCCTGAATACGGAAATAAGCATCTGCTTCCAGAAGCACACCCATGATCAAAGAATGAGCCTCATTTACTGAAGTCTCTGAACAGATTTGCAGCTGAAGTTGTATTTATTAGTGGTATCTCTGGATAGGTTTGCAGCTAAAGTTGCGTTTAAGATGATGCATTTGTAATTGCCACTCTTTTCATTTCTTTTCCCTTTCCCAAAGGGCTGCAAGAAAAGGAACAGATCAATACACAGATGAACGGTTCTGTATGTGCTTCCTGAATGGGAGGCCTGGCTGTATCGGGACCAAATTCACAGTTAGCTGACTGAAATACCATTAAGAAAGTTAAAAGCCACTTTGAAGAGAGAGACTCATCAGTAAGGCAACAAGCTACTGTGTGTTGTGGGCTTACTTTTAGCAAATGTAAAGCAACTTGGAGCCTTCAGTGAAAGAAAAGGGACAAACTAATGCAAAGAAATCTACAGTTGCTGCATGCTCCCTGTAGGCACTTAAAAGGAATTTACCAGAGCCAGGCTAGCGCACAGAATTAAAAGGGGTGACAAGATAAGGAATCTCTCATCATTAAACTGCTTTTAAATGCAGTTTCACCTCATTTCTCATCCAAGTGAT
The DNA here is from genome assembly GCF_000696875.1 of Nestor notabilis. Taxonomy (NCBI): domain Eukaryota; kingdom Metazoa; phylum Chordata; class Aves; order Psittaciformes; family Psittacidae; genus Nestor; species Nestor notabilis. The sequence continues at coordinate 22,911 of NW_009924398.1, read as the reverse complement.
GACCAATTACTTATGTGGTAGAAATGCTGCTTTCATCACATGCATGTACAGCTCAGCAAAATGGAGGCCAGTAACAATGGGGGTCTAGATGCTTCTCCACCGCAAACAAAACCAATAAGCACAGCAACCTAAGCACATCCCCAGTGAGCGTTTCCTACATGAGAAATCACCACTGTCAGGCCTAATTGGCAACCTCATTGCTGTAAAAGGACTGAGACCACCAAAGTTGCCTCTCCCCGCTTCCTTCAGAAAGCGAGCAGATGTGCAGTCTGCATCTGTCCATGTCCTGCCTGTGGGTGAACGGAACGCTTGAGCATCATATGGAAGTTTCCACCGGTAAACTAAAGTCAAACTGAAATCAACTTAAACACCAGCTATTTTTTCTCCGCATACTTCCTGGAAAAGTGTCGGACAATCATAAACTGGAAAACTGATGAGGCCATTTTTGTTCTTCAGAATTTGCATTCGCATCTTGGTCATCATATTCTACTACAGTGTGACCTGACATTTTTCCATTAGTGTCCAAAAATGCTTTTTACTAGTAATTCCAAGAAATAGACATTGCGTGATAGTAACAGAGCAGTTAAAGCATTACAAGACATCAGTTGAAGTAAAGTCCAGCTTGGCAACATCTCACAGTAACATGGTGGGTAACGTAACACCAGCCTTCCAATAATCAGTATCAAATAGGACACCGACTTGCTCTTTTGTTATTTGTTTTGTTTTCAAGACAGTTTAGCTCATGTGCCTCAGAACGTGAGTCCATCTTACCTGCTAATACAGTAGAAAGCAATCAGCCTGAACAAATCAGCAAAGCTTATTCCAGACCCCTCCAAGGAAAACGCTGCAAAAAAAGGCACAAAAGGGAAGAATCACACACCTATCCAACATTTTTTAGAAAAGCTTAATAAAATACATCTCAGATTTTACTGTAAAATTCGTAAGTTTGCACCACCACACTAGCTGCTGGTTGGTTAAGAGAAAACAATTTTGTGGAAGAGTACCTTTCTCTGCTAAAGGCATTTTCAAGAATATACTGATAATCTTGGTAGTGGGTTTGCTTTTGTATTCCAAACATATGGTCTAATTCCCAGGAAAGAGATCAAGTGCGATGACAATTGCACAATGGTTTGCTAACAGACAATAAATCTGTAAGTTGCTAGTAGACAAATAATCAATAAATTCAGGGTCTTGAGCAACCTGCTCTAGTGAAAGGTGTCCCTGCCCATAGCAGGGGGTTGGAACTGGATGAACTTTAAGGTCCTTTCCAACCCAAACCAGACTGTGATTTTCTGATTTAATAACTGAGGCTTTGTTTGCCCAGTGTACTAATATACCTAATATAAAATCTCCTATTTCCTCCTCTTGCATTCCATTCTACTCACTAGTCTTCTCCCTGGATGCGTTAGCATCTAATGGGAGCTGATACATTTTCATTCACTTCAAGAAAACCATTTAACCTGAGAACCCTTTAAAAAACACTCCAACAATTCTGCCTTGTGCCATTGCCTAGCACAAGGAGGAAGGAAGATAGGAGCAATGCCTTTAATTTTTTTTTCCCACTCCATAGCATTGTTTCCTATTGATATAGATACTTGTTCATAGTGAAAATGGCACAGCAGTGATTGCCACCTCACTTACACTAAGCTCTCTTTAATTTCAGTGGCAAATCTCACCCAGCGACTACAAAGATGAAGCAGAAGCAGCTCCTAGACTGAAACGCTCTAGATCTTTCACCTCTGGACATGACTGAGATCAGAACAGAAGGAAGAGTATCTAACGAATGTAACAGTATCATGAGACAGGTTCCTGACATACCTGAACGTGGGGGAATGTGAAGCCTGCGACTGCTTCACCCTAGCCCTGAGTTAGGCAAGAGCCAGATGATGGGGGTGAATCTCCTGCTGGTGTGGCTCACAGTGTTGCTGCTTTTTAAGTTCATCTCCAAGGAGAGCATTTCCACTGCAGCAGACACTTCAGGCATCTGGGCTCAAACAAGGCAGAGCCCCAGGCTTGGTGGGGAAAACCAAAAGCCACACAGCAGTTTTGGATACCTCAGCAATGCCACCCGGTGAGCAGCAAAGGCATAACTTTGTCAGTACTCTATGCTGTAAGGCCAGCTCCCCCATGCCAAGGCTCCAGTGCTATTGACCATAAAGTGTGCATGTGAACCAGGGGAAAACTTAAGTCAGGTACTGATCTTTTATCCAACCTTTACACTAAAGGACAGGTCATTTATGTGCCTGGAAAAAGGGATTTCTTTAGGAGAGACACCAACAATACAGACAATAAGCATGCAGGTGATCTGGGGGTGGGCCAAGAGAAAATAAGTGTTCACATCCCAGACTGTAACTAAAATCTCAGCTATAACTGCTGAGTAAAACCATCAGTAAATACTTCCCCCTTGTGGTAAAATTTTATTCATGAAAGAATATTTTATTATTTTATTTTCTAGATAGGAAACATGGAATTCATTAGTATATAAAGCCTACGAACACAGGCTTAGAGCAGACTTAGATCAATTGTCATTGATAGCTTTCTCTTCTCTTTCCCATGCCTTGTTTTTAACTGGAACCAAAATCAGACATATAGAATTAACTTTTTGCTGCTGGGAGGCTGGGAAAGGAGAGGTAAAAAGGAAAAACTCAACTAAAATTATTCCCATTTGCTCATTTTATTACAAAGAGTGAATATACTTGGAATTATAAAAAATATTCATCTCACATCAGAAGCAGTTCCAAAAGGTTAATCCACCTATTTATTACATATAAAAAACCAGTAAGAACACCCCAAACCCAAAACCAACATCCAAATTCATAGACAGAGAGCACTCAGGACAGAGATGTATCCACGAACAGTCCCCTAAATACAAGGAAATGTAAGGACATTTCATTGGCAGCAGACAGAATTATAGACTGCATTTCTCCAGAAGATAAGTTTCTACAGAAGGTAACTGCCTATAATCACCAATGAATCATGGATTCAGCAAGGTCCATAAAAAATATTCCAGTTCTGTCCAGCATAGACTTAATCATTTCTGCTTATCTTCCCACTTGCAGAGCCCTACTCAGAGGGCACTGTAGGCAGTCTCTTCACTATTTGCATTACTTTGGGTATCCTGCTGTGGGTTTCATGAATGCAGAATGTCCCAGCTCATACAGGGTGACAAATAGCTAAAAAGTATGTAACTCAACTTACTGTATGTGCTTTCTTTTATTGCAAATTCTTTTAGGCAAGACCCACAGTCACTGGACAGACGCAGACATATGACTTTCTTCTGCAATCTTGCAGATTTTCTAACCAGAAATATCTGTTGTAGAGTGAGCAAAAAGACATGGTTTTATCTTCATCACAGATGCCTTAATAGAGACAGATTAGAACCAGAACAACTTAACGATCTCTGAATCTCAGAATATTACTCAGTCATTACTGTATCAGTAACTGTCCAGCTTAGTGTAAAATGGCAGCAGAACATTTAGGAAAGCATCTCATCTTGGTATGATACAGACATGTGACACCAAGGCCATTATGCCCTTCTTTGCGCTCTCCAGTTTAACACACAGCAAATCCCAAGCCTTGAGTCAAGTTGCAGAGCCTGGAAGAGACTGATGGTGGAGTGCCCATGTCCCACCAGCCCATTCATGCAATCCTTCTGCATTAGAGTCATGCCATCGGCCTCATCCAAGCAGACAGGGCCTGGTCTCCGTCATAGCAACTTTAATGCAGACACCAGTATAGATGAAATGCTGTCATTTGCCGCTTAGCTATTGCTTTCTCGTTCTGGGGAAAATACATCTGTTACATAGAACCCTGGTTAACAAGGTCCAGCTTTGGAGCTTTACTTGCAGCAGTCTAGTTCTCAGCTCCAGAGGACCCCAAACTAGTCTCCCAGTGTATCACCCCAAGCAAATGGTCCAGCTGCCAAGGAACCCCTCACTTGCATTGTCCAAAGCACAGAAGAAATGGGGGTGTGACATTAGTTGGTTAGTTTGTTTGGGTTTCTGGTTGGTTTTTAACACTAGCACCAAATAAATTGCAATGTAACTTCTTACCCCAGGAGGCTGGGCCTGCAGAATTTCCACAGCTTCAGCATCATTCAGACCAAGCTGCAGCCACACAGGGTGAGTATGGAGCAGCTTGTCCAATATGCTTAGCTTGTTGGATAGGCTGTCATATCCAGAGTCCCGAGGGCAGCTTTTTACATCATTTTTCTCAGAAGAGACATTATCCATGTTCTTTATTAGACTGTGGGGAGAGGAGAAATGAAACAAAACAAACAAACAAAAAAAGATCAGACATGCCAGCTTCAGTTCAGCAAACAGAGTCAGCACAAACCTAATGGCACTGCTGCACTCTGGACTGGTATTTTTCCTACTGAGAATTCATATAATTGGTATACACAAGAATTCTCATAGCCATAAGATTTTGCTTTCACTTGTCCTCAATTTAACAGCGAGCTCCACCAGCCCTGTCATCTTCACAGCTGCATATCCGTATTTGTCCCCCTCTGCTAAGGATTCTTAATTCCTGCTCTTAATTCCTTTGGCTCTGGATTGACTTCAATGTGAGGAAAAAAAGGCTAAGCTAACTGTGGATGTGGCAACCTAATGTAAGGTTAAAATTTATTTAGGACAGGGCAGCTAAAGTTACTGCTCAATTCAGTAATAAAGTACAGTTCTTGGAGGCTAAAGATATTTGCTATGAATTAAAAATACAAATAAACTAAGTACTTTGGGTACGCCTTTCGTTATGAAAACTTTGCCATCATTCATATAATACAGAACACCCAATACGATTGCACGTGTGTTGCAGGTTCAAATTCACCATTTCTGAGCTAGAAGTACATCCTGTAATTCTTTCTTCCAGTGCTAGAAGTTACTAGAGAAGAGTTACTTTGCTAACAACTTCTAGGTGGCAATATTGAGCATAGATAAAAACCAACCTGCAAGCTCAAGACCTGACTCTCTAAGATGTCAGGCTCAGAGGCTGAGTTCTCCCTACAAAGCTTTTCTGGCAGAGGCTCTGAGCAGCAGCAGGCAACACAGCTGTATTTCCCCACTCCAAACTGTCTTGCGGCTCTTCTGAACTGCGTGTTTTGGACAGGCAATAAGCATCATTAACACCATCTACCACCTTCATTATGCCAGCTCCTGTATCCTGAGCAAGTGGGTAGAAACTTCACAAGCACAGGAGCACTGAATACTTAAACTCACACAAACAACCCAAAAGAAGAACAACCCAAACCAAAAAACCAACCAAACCCCAGCAACCAAACAACAAAAAAACCCAGACAGCCAAACTACCTGTCTATAGCTTTGGTCAGCAACTTACAGCATCTTTAGACAGGGATAGAGAGGAAAGTAAACAGGGTAGAGAACTTTCACTGCATGATTGGGTAGGAACAGGCACAATCATTCAAATCTTCCATTACCTGGATCAGTTATCACTACCAGATCATCTGTGTGCTGCTCCCTTCCTTTTTCATCTTCTTTTTCTTTCTGCTTATTTATAATGTATTGCCTTTTAGATTTGCAAGGCATCTAAAACGCAGATGACCTTCCCTCCCTGAGCATCAAAGCTGTTAGTAACTGCCAGTATGACTCCAAGGGGCCCAAAATAACCTGGAAACTTGCTGCGTGCAGAAGGAAAGTAGTGCTTACATCAGTTATGACTGGGCTCAAACTGCCACAATAGGAATCCTGGGTTCCCCTTGCGTCCTGGGTTCAGCTACAGCAGTCATTTTTTCTCCTTCTTAGTAGCTGGTGCAGTGCTGTGTTTTTGACTTTCAGTCTGGGAACAATGCTGATAACACCGATGTTTTTAGTTGTTGCTAAGTAATGTTTACTCTGACCAAGGACTTTCTCAGTCTCATGCTTTGCCAGAGAGGAGGGGAAGCCAGGAGGAAGCAGAGGCAGGACACCTGACCCAAACTGGCCAAAGGGGTATTCCATACCACAGCACGTCATGCCCAGTATATAAACTGGGGGGAGTTACCCGCAAGGCCCAGATCGCTGCTCGGGTCGGGCTGGGTATCGGTCGGCGGGTGGTGAGCGGTTGTGTCCTTTTCCCTTGTTATTCCTCTTATCATTATTATTGGTAGCAGTAGTGGTTTGTATTATACCTTAGTTACTGGAGAGCTGTTATCTCAACCCGTGGGAGTTACATTCCTTCGATTCTCCTCCCCATCCCTCCGGGAGCAGGGGGAGGAAGGAAGAGGGGGGGAGTGAGTGAGCGGCTGCGTGGTTCCAAGTTGCCGGCTGGGCTTAAACCACAACACCTTTCAACTAGACTTCCAAGAGAACCTAATGTTGTAATACATGTATCTCCACAAAAGTCAAATAATGAATCACAAAAGTGTTTTCATGAACTGTACCTCCAGCAAATATTGCTGAGAAACTTTCCACTCACCTTCAGAGACATCTAGCAATGTTACAAACCAAAGACAGCCATGGCAAAGTGCAAGCTATACATGGACACTGGCTGCAGGCTTAACTATATATAACTTATTTCCATTCCTTGGTCTAGAGGTGGAGACTAAACATCTAGCAGAGGGAACATGGCTGAAAAGGAAAACAATTCTGTCTACTAAAGAAAGTTATATTACATATATTTGGTGAGGCACTGGAATAAGTTGCCCTTGCCCAAGGAATGTGTGAATGCTCCAAACCTGGTGGTGTTCAAGGCCAGATTGGACAGCCTTGGGTGACATGGTTTAGTGTGTGGTGTCCCTGCTCATGGCTGGGGGGTTGGAACTAGATGATCTTAAGATCCTTTCCAACCCAAACCATTCTATGATACTATGATTCTACATGCAAAAGAAGGTGTGTGACTGGTATCAACTGGAAGGCCTGGCACAACTTGCTACCATGAAACAACCTAAAGGCAGTAAGAGTTTGCATGTGTACGTAGGGTCACAGTGTTCCTCTTTGGTTTGGCTGGCTTACTGTTGTCAAACACACCCAAACCACTGTAAATTGTAAGACTGATTTGAATAGTGTGCGCTTGCAGCCCAGAAACCAACCGTATCCTGGGCTGCATCAAAAGGAGCGTGACCAGCAGGTCAAAGGAGGTGATCCTGCCCCTCTACTCTGCTCTGTGAGACCTCACTTGGAGTATTGTGTCCAGTTCTGGTGTCCTCAACATAAAAAGGACATGGAGCTGTTGGAGCAAGTCCAGAGGAGGCCACGAGGATGATCAGGGGCTGGAGCAGCTCCTGTATGAAGACAGGCTGAGAACGTTGGGGCTGTTCAGCCTGGAGAAGAGAAGCTGAGTGGAAACCTCAGAGCAGCTTCCAGTGTCTGAAGGGGGCCTACAAGGATGCTAGGGAGGGACTCTTCATTAGGGACTGTAGTGGTAGGACAAGGGGTAATGGCTTTAAACTTAAACAGGGGAAGTTTAGATTAGATCTAAGGAAGAAGTTCTTCACAGTGAGGGTGGTGAGGCACTGGAATGGGTTGCCCAAGGAAGTTGTGAATGCTCCAACCCTGGAGGTGTTCAAGGCCAGGCTGGACAGAGCCTTGGGTGACCTAGTTTAGTGTGTGGTGTCCCTGCCCATGGCAGGGGGGTTGGAACTAGATGATCTTAAGATCCTTTGCAACCCAAACCATTCTATGATTCCATGATTCTATGATTCCATGATTCTATGAATAGGGAGCTGTTGGGGGGTTGGAACCTCCATGTACTTTTACACAGAATCCCTCACCACGTGCTGAAATCTAAGGAGGAAACTTACTGACCTACATACACAGACACCTCCCTGTTGCAGCTGCTTCTTCCCCCTCCAGATATAAGTCAAAGATGATGAGTACCAATTAAGATGAGACTTTCTGCCTCTCCTAAACACTACTTGTTCAAATGACCCCAGTGCACTGCAGCTAGAGCAGTACTTGTATGTTGACTGCAATGCAGGAACGTAAACTATGAAAAAACGACATATGTCCTCAACATAAAAAGGACATGGAGCTGTTGGAGTAAGTCCAGAGGAGGCCACGAGGATGATAAGAGGCTGGAGCAGGTCCCCTATGAAAGAGCAGCTCCCGTATGAAGACAGGCTGAGAAAGTTGGGGCTGTTCAGCCTGGAGAAGAGAAGCTGAGTGGAAACCTCAGAGCAGCTTCCAGTGTCTGAAGGGGGCCTATAAGGATGCTGGGGAGGGACTCTTCATTAGGGACTCTTGTGGTAGGACAAGGGGTAATGGGTTTAAACTTGAACAGGGGAAGTTTAGGTTGGATCTAAGGAAGAAGTTCTTCACAGTGAGGGTGGTGAGGCACTGGACTAGGTTGCCCAAGGAAGTTGTGAATGCTCCAACCCTGGAGGCGTTTAAGGCCAGGCTGGACAGAGCCTTGGGTGACACGGTTTAGTGCAACGTGTTCCTGCCCATGGCAGGGGGGTTGGAACTAGATGATCTTAAGGTCCTTTCCAACCCAAACCATTCTATGATTCTGTGACACTTAAAAAATTATTTCCTATCCAAATAATTAAGGAAGAGTCAGAGAGAAATAAAAATCAGGTATGGTGAACTATGGCAAGAGCAGAGCTTGGCAAAACCACGTCTCGCAAAGCACATACAACCTATGAGAAGCCACTTGCCAAGGTCCAGGCAGTAAACAGACTCAGGATGACCATCTGCAATGGTCCAGCACCACTAAGCATCACAGCCCATGTTTGTTTATTCTTAAATTATTTGCTCTAATGATTCAGGCACTAGACACGCAGTCAAACCCTGACACATGGGAGCTCTTGAAACCTGTCATGTCTTAGAGTTAGACTGTAAAATTATTTGGGACTGGGATGTGCATGTAATTTCTCTGGAAAAAAATACAATAGCATCGAAAGAAGAACCATTCACATTCCTCATGATCATATGAGAACACGTGAGAATCGTATACAGAATAAGAAGTTGCTGCAACTAACCCACTAACAAAATATACTGTATACTATGCAACAATTCAATTCCTCTCCTGGTTTTAGTTTTAGTTTGGGTTTTTTTTGTTTGTTGGGGTTTGTGTGTTGTTGGGTGTTTTGTGTGTGTGGTTTGGGTTTGTTTTTTCTTTGTTTGTTTTTAAATGACTCCCAAGAAAAGACAATCTGACTTGGTCATATTACCTCCAAATCGAAACACAAATCGACCTCCACGATGGTCGACTTCAATGCAGGGGTGCTACACTGGTTCCTCTCCAGTCGAGAGGAGTTTCAATGCAACTTACAATGAATTGAAGAAAACATATGATTCATTCAAGTTTCCTTAGATTTGAGAGAACCTGCAAGTGGGCAGTAAACAGAGGTAACTGCCAAGATAAACGGTGCTGTGCTGCATCCTTATTAGACTCGGCTCACAGTAAAAAAGACATGGAACAGGTTGAAGCCTGTAACCAGGATGGTCCTATCCCTCATATCCAGAAGACTGGAACATTACACCTCAATCACGTATCTATGAGGCAAATGCTCCTGCCCTCCTGCTCCTACAGCAGTTTTCTTTGGTCTTTCAAATGCCTCTTGCTCTAACCTTGTAAAACATGAACTTCTAACATTTCTCCCAATTTTTTGTGGGACTTGGGACAATAAGACTATCTGCTCCCTGCAACTAATGCCAACTTCTCCAGCCTCCTAAATTGACAGACACTGGCCTCAGGAATGGACTTAACTCTCTTTGGGATTATGGACACAGTGAAGGTGCACCCTGCTTATGTGTGCATCCTGTCAGGATGACCAATACTGTTCCATGGGTTTGCTGGGTTGAATTAAACCAGCTGCTGTAGGATTTACAAACACACACAACCCTCTATGAAGGAATTTGCCTGCCCTTCTGAGGGCACAAGAGGAGCTGCGGGAAGCATTTGAGCAATACAGTCCACTCCCACACTGTGAAGAAGGCTGGTTATCAGCCCAAAGGAAAGAGCAACCCTGGATTTAGCCTATCATCCCAGATGCACTCAACCAGCAGGAGAAGGGTCACAGTGAGAGACCAGGTCTGATACTGTAATGAAAATAAGGACTAACTTGCAGTTGAACGTGTCCACATTTCCTCACTTGATTTTTTGCCTCTTGTTTTAGGGTCTTTGCACACCTTGATGTTACCTAGTGGGGAGTAAGAGAGAGAGGGAAGGTCTGCTCTTTGCCCATGGCAGCAGAGATGCAACTTAACAAGCCTTGCTGCCAACTCTTTACCGTGGTGCAAAGGTTTGCAAAACACAGCTCTGTGTCCAGATTGTTCTCCCACTCCACTGTTACTCAGCAGTAAGGAATATTCCTCTTGTTTCTTTCCCAGTCACAAAGGCAAAGAGAACAGCAAGCAGCTTTCTCCCTCCACCGTCATTCACAAAGACAACAGACACACAGGGTCCTGGGGCCCTCGAGGGAGAGCAAGTGCCTAAGAGACCATCCAGACGCCACCAGCCATGTCACATGTGCTCCCCTATCCGACATAGGCCTGGGCTGCTGCTGCATGAAGCAGCTCTCTAGTTACTTTTCAAAGGTCACTGGTACAGTGCAGGTCAGAAATTTATCCCATTTATGCCCTTTTCTCACAGCACCTCCCATTTGCACAACTGAGATGTGTGTCTGTGCTGGGAAAGTCCAGGCATTAAACACCGTGGAATATTGAAACTGATGGCATGAGCATCCCACTTCAAACACATTTTTACAAGGCTCTTTTTTGCCTGGCTTTACATGCTTAGAAGCCAAATTGTAGGCACAGTTACTTGAATCATTCTCAGTATTACTTGGGCCATATATTTAAAAAAGAGGAGACAGTCCAAAATACAACTGAAGGGGAGAAGGAATATAAATCTGAAAGTCACCACACAACCACAACCCTCTCCTCCCCCAAAAAACAAACCACAAAAAACAAAACCACCCCCCTCCCAAAAAAAAAAAAAAACCAACCCAAAAAACTAAGGCTGCAGACATGCAATTTCATGTACATATTTTTCTGAATAAAGTTGGGAGGTCTTGCAACCACTGCCTTTCTACAGCTGTTCTGGGTGCGTGAGGATATATGCTAAGGTGAAAAACAAGCAAGGAAAATAGACAGTCCTTTTAACTCCAATTTTTCTAGATGCAAATCCAAATGCCACATCAAGATGTCAACTTCTGCACAGCAGAACACACAATAATAAAAGCAACTTACATCAAATACAAGGTTTTAAATTAACTACAAAGAAATAAAGCTATGATAGTAAACACATCCTTGTGGGGAGTCTAATAAAAATAACTCTGGAAAACCTTAGTTGCAATTACTGTAACCTTGCTTTCTAGTTCTAGATAAACAAAAGATATCACTGCACAACTAATTACATAATTTATAGAAACTTGGATACAATTTCTTCCTTACGTATAAGCACACAGTTCAGAATTATGTAGTCACAAAAATTTACCTCAATTTATTCAGATTTCATATTTTACATTTATAATCTTAAAAGTGACAGAGATGAATGTGTATCTCTTAATTGGATGACTATTAATACGAAATTTAATTCAGTTAAGTAGTCATGGAAATGGCATTATTCCAAATAAATTAATCTAAATATATTTTACACTTGAAATTAACACATTCAGTTAAAAAAAACCCAAACCAACCAAGCCATTGGAAGAAAGAAAAATCAATAAAAATATTCCTTGGATCTGTAAAGTGAGTGGAGAGATTTAACTGACTGTTTCCAGCTAAGTGTTCCCCCAAGATTTTGAAACCAGTAGATATTAGTCTTTCATGCATTTGGTACATTTGAAGATACAAGAAGCTTTTCCTTAATTGAAAATTAAGTGATGATCATTGAAATTAATTAGCTGAATCCACTGAAGTAGAGAAAGGATCCTTCCCGGCCCTGTAAAAGAACTGTGCTTTCAAAAGCTTTAAAATGGGAATAATGTGCAAACAGGAGCATAGCCAAGGACTTTAAGTAGCTGCTGTCTTATGTTCTTTACCACTTGGGCAACAAAGGTGCTGCCAATGTTTTACTTAAATAATTTAAAATATATATATATATATAGTAGTAAGTTTTAGCACAGTTCAAAAGTATTTATAGAAAGAAAAAAAAAACCATAAACCCACAGATGTAATTCTAAGTAACCATTACCCACTTCATTAATTCTGCCTTGAAGAACAAAGCCCATCAGCTCCAGAGCTGGCCCAGACTGCAGGTAAGATAAAACATAATGCCTGCATTGGTTGCTTTCCTCTTGCAACAGATACTTCAACAATAATTACAAAAATGTGTTCTCTTGTGTACACGATGATTAAAAATACTGAATATCCCCCAGATGTCAATTTAACAGACGCTGCCAATCAAGCACAACAGCCACAGCAAAGCCAAAACGCTGGGGTCCTACTATGCCCATTTAAAGGTACAAGTTAAAAATTTCCACAGTCCACCCCTATGCAGCATGACCTGTTTTGAAAAGCCAGAACTGATCTTCTCTGTAATATGTATCTCAAATCATTTTAAGGTTACGGAAATGCCCCCATTGACTTCATTTTTTTATGTGCAAGTTACACATAAATGAACCTAAACACATATAAGCCACATCAGCATTAGCTCATACTAGTCAATATTTTATTTCCCAACTTCAGAACATAAATTGTGTTATTGTATGTTGAATCTTCACAGAGCAATGTGAAGGACATTTTTAGCCTTTACAGCATGAAAGCAAAGCTCATTGCTATAGACAATGGGAATAACATTAGTAGTTTCCTGCTTTAGACATTCATCAATATCCAAGGTTTGTAAAAAGGAAAGTAGAAGTGAAGTTCAGTTGCTTTTAGAAGATACTAAGGCAAATAGACAGAACAACTGAATCTGTGGGTGCTCCTCCTGCACAAAGGCAAATTCCTTGAAGCAAGAGCAAGATTATCTACACCCCTTATGTTGCTAGGATGGAAAGTACTAAAACATAAGCCACCCAAGAAGAGAACACAATGAAGACATTCCTGTCACGGTACACCTCCAGGAACTATGAAAATAAACATTTTAATCACCTTTGCAAATCAGCTGTTTCATCTTCCACTGTGAGATCTGTCTGTACCATCTCCTGTTTCAGTTCTCCGATTTCTGAGGCAATTGTGTCAATGAGCTAGAAAGGGACAAAAATAGTATGATGTCAAGTGAGTGGAAGAGGCGTGGAAAAGCAGCCTGGGCAAGCGTAGTCACCAGCACCAGTGATTACAAACCTTTTCTTTTTCAAATTGCATCCTATTTGGACTTCCCCTTGTGAAGAAAAAGTAATGGTTGAGGCCACTTATAATCGTTCTCAGAGGAAGACTAATTCCCATTTCGTGCCAGTACAAAACCTTCCAGCTAGCTTTTTTGTTTAATTATATTAAATCTGCATCCTCAACATATACAACAGCCTAAAAGAACTAAATGATTTGATCATTTGCAGGATTTGCTTTCTGAAAAAATATAATTAGGACAGTTCCATCTGCAAGAGTTATTTCAGAAGGGGTACTAAGCCAGCATTATGATATTGTGGAGGATGAAAACTACTAACACAGCAAGAAGGAAAAGAGTGGCTGCTTTTCACATTAGATCTCAGACTGTATTTGAACAGAACCACCCTAATTAAAGTGAACTACCCTGTAACACTTCAGCTCAGGTGGAACACAATCCCCATTTTGGATGAGGGCAAGACCTCATTTTTAACACGGGCAAGATTAGCACTAGGGCTCTATCCCGGGGAACACAGCATTTCCTAGACAGATGTCTGGGAAATGTTTTGTTGAGCACCCTGTCTGGGACATTCTTTGCAGCAATTGCATCAAGTTTGCTTGACACACCACACCATGGCAGTATATAGGCCCTGGCAGTGTTCTCTCTCCTGCAGAAGTGAAACTTCATGAAAAGGTTTGCAGCGATGCCGTCTCCTCTACCACCAAACCCCTGCACCTCAGAGTGAACACACACAACTCCTGGCACATGAAGTAAAACCACCTTTCCAGTCCAAGTTAGAACAGTCTTCATAGTCATTCACAAGACAACCCTGGATCCCACTAGTGCTAGGTAGCACAGTACAGCAGTATTTTCAAAGTACTACAGGCAATATTTTCCTATTTATTGGAAGTTTTCCCTCTATCTCAGAAATTCATAGCCTCCTTTGCTGTGCAGCATTATTCTGATCAACTCACAAGAGTTTCAGTGACTGCTTATAACAGGCCAAGTCCACTAAGTGAGAATGAATCACCATACACTACATCCATACCATAGGCTTCTAGTTTATAAAGAGCTTCCACCTGCTGACGTCCACACATCCCCTGAGTCACTGCGGTGAGATGTGAGCAATGCCTTCCTGACCATGAGCAAGAGCAGCGTGAGGAACCTGTGCTGCCCCAAAGGAGCAGCCTTGCACATCACCACAGCACCCAGCACCCCCATGAAACAGCACCTCCAAGAAAGACCCACCAAGTGCCCTGCTAGGAACAGGTAAATTCATTCCTCCTTTTGTATAAGGGATGAATCCACCCTCCATGCTGGCTTTACTTGGTGAAAAATACACTTGCCACTGCTGTTGCATGAGCCTCACCAAAAAGCCATCACATCACCATGTGCCTCTGGCAGCAGCGATGGCCAGCAGCATCACCTCAGAGGGAAGCTTTGACCTGGGTGCTCACAGAGTGCTGTAGCCAGTACACAGCTGACCACATCCTGCAGATCACACTGCATCGGTTTTTCTCTTTTAAAGACTCTACCACCGTAGCAGCATCATCCTCAATACGTTTATTCTCATAATCCTTTGAAACGCGGCATAGTTGCAATTCCCACTGACCTGATGGAGGGGGAGTTTCATGCAATGATGTGCTGCCCCCAAGCAGAGAGGTGCCACCTCTTCCCTCAGGCTGGCTTGGCTCTTCCTCTAGCTGTTAACTGGTTCTGCTTGCTAAAAGGTTGGAAGACTTTTCCACTTTGTATTTTGGTTAGTTTTCTGCTGGCTTAATGACCTGAACCTAATTTCTGAGGGGGGCAGACAAGCTCCAGAGCAGATGCCAGGAAACAGAGGACATCACCAGGCTGGGAGTATGTCTGCCCATTTCAGCAAGTCACTACATTCCACCAGTCCCAGTATGAAATCATGCCATTTTGCTCAGCCACCCCGAGCAAACAGCCCTGGGATTTGGGCTCTTTATGCTAACAGGGAACCTATGTACCAGTTTAGGCACCCCAAACTAGTCAATAACTGGATCAGCCACCCAAAACTCTGCAGTCTGATCAGGACGTTGCTGGAATTCAAACCATTCATGTCTTCAGCCATCTACTCAAGTAGCAGGAAACATGCTTCAGGGCTGACAGAGTAAAAATATTCAGTTTTAAGTACCTGCTAAATTTCTCATTCATCATTGGGTTTGCTAAGCGCAATGAAGTAGTCAGATGCAACCAAACAAGTTTAATAAGAGGAACATCGCTGACACAAGTCTTACTATGTCTCTACAGCTCTTGTAGCCTTCTTATCCCTTATGGTGCTGCTGAAGCTTTTCATTTCAGTTCCTTAAAACAGCTCTTAATTGCCCAGCACAGTCTTCCGTTTGCCTTTTTTCTACTCCCTTATCCTCCACGCCTTTACCTACATATTCTGGAATACATCTCACCACTTTGCTACCCTGTATTTTCTGTCCTCCATTCAGGAGTGACATGTTTGAACCTGGCCCCTTTTGCAAGTATGCAAACACGAGACTTGCAAATTTTAATTTACTTCAGTGCCAGGAAATGGAACTTTTAGATTAAAAAGAACTTGAGGCAATATCCTCTTCCCAGCCACACTGGGGACTAGGTTTCCACCTTTCATATTAGCCTCCGAACAGTAGGTTTCTTAAGTGAAATCCTCCCAGTCTCTCCAGCAGCTGAATGAGTAAAGTGGAATTCATTCTCTGCTGTCTGTTGTGAAGTTTCTAGTATTTTCAGACCTCCTAACCTCCCAGCTACTGCAATAGGGTAGCATGCAGTCTTTCCTTGCTGCAGCAATTCTCTGCTGCTCTTAAAACCTTTCCAAAGTTACGCGTGAACACAACTGAGAGTTGAATCATGACCAGATTACAGCCTTTTCTGTTTTCCTACCAGATAGCTACAAAGGCTCTAACATGGTCTGTGGACTAACGAACACAGCCATGACAGGAGCAGAACCGCCTTATGTGCTTCATCCTGCAGTAACGGTAAAAAAAATTACCTCTCCTAACAAACGAAGGAAGGCTCCAGTTTTTAGGTTTAAATCACAGCATTCCTTAAAGATGCTTCATATTCACTGTGAGAGTGTGAAGTTTTTCAAGCACTAAGTAGTCACAAATACAAACAATTTAGCCAGCTGTAAATACATCAGGGCTTCTAGTCCTGGCTTGCCTGAAGCCACCGCAGGAGGAAGTCACCACGACTCAGCTACCAGCACATGAGTCAGTGCCTGGAGTTGCATTATAGATGGCCACCGATTCAGTGATCTGCAACTATATTTGAGAGTTTAAAATATGAACTTCTGATGGAAATCACTATCTGAAGTTTCACATGTTATTAAACACTATTCAGAGATGTAATCTGCTAATGAAACAGACTTACTGTAGGTATGAGTTCTGTCACCTGCAATATTGAGTAAGGTCAGCAGAGCAGCCTTTTCACTGCATTAGCCAGTATCTACTCCAGTCCTACATGGACTGGTCACCCTGTCTAATCCCCTGCTGTAGGGCCTGATGGAGGGGATCACAAAGGGCCCAGAGCAATCACCCCCACCCTCAGCTCCTTCCAGTGCATGGGTCATGGTAAAACCTAAGGCCAGTGACAAAAGCATCTCAAAGACAGTCAATCTCAGCTGGAATTAACCATCTGTTTCTTTTCAAAGGATTATTGTCAAACCACCAAAAGGGATTATGCCAGCTCTGCCTGGCTACAGCAGCAGGATTTGTGCACAACAACTGGCAGAAGAAGATGACAAGGGGAGACTTCAGAAGCTGACTGGAGGCATGGAGGCACCAGGTATTGCAAGAAGCAGCATGGGAATGATGTGCTGCTGCTTCAGACAGAAAGGGGAAACGGTAAGCAAAGTGGAGCAACCCTCTGTCACATTAGCAGCTGCTTTTGAATCCTGAATTACCAGCACAACCTGGGCTTCTCTCCCTACAAAACTTCCCATCCTGGCAACTGCATGAAAGCTCAGCTGCTGTTCCTCATGGACCAGCTGCTACATACAGCAACAGGGTAAATGAGCTCCTCTTCATGGGCAGGATCACCTCAGCCTGTGCACCTGGAAGATCAACTGCAGCCATAAAGGACCATTCTCTGACACATCTACAGAGATTAAGTGGCTCACAGGCCAACAGTTTGCACAACAAAAGAGTTTTCCAGCATTTTTTTTTTCTGAAAAGTATACAAATACAGCTCTCCACAGAAGCATCCACGGCTTTCGGGCACCACCTCAACACCTGTCTTGCTGTGTTGCCATCTGGCTGATAACTGACTTAACTGTGTTAACCCAAGACAAAACACCCCATGTGTCCTGGGTTCAGCTACAGCAGTCATTTTTTCTCCTTCTTAGTAGCTGGTGCAGTGCGGTGTTTTTTGACTTCCAGCCTGGGAACAACACTGATAACACCGATGGTTTTAGTTGTTGCTCAGTAATGTTTACTCTGACCAAGGACTTTCTCAGTCTCATGCTTTGCCAGAGAGGAGGGGAAGCCAGGAGGAAGCAGAGGCAGGACACCTGACCCAAACTGGCCAAAGGGGTATTCCATACCACAGCACATCATGTCCAGTATAGAAACTGGGGGGAGTTACCCAGAAGGCCCAGATCGCTGCTCGGGTCGGGCTGGGTATCGGTCGGCGGGTGGTGAGTGGTTGTGTCCTCTCCCCTTGTTATTTCCCTTATCATTATTATTGGTAGCAGTAGTGGTTTGTATTATACCTTAGTTACTGGAGTGCTGTTATCTCAACCCGTGGGAGTTACATTCCTCCGATTCTCCTCCCCATCCCTCCGGGAGCCGGGGGAGGAGGGAAAAGGCGGGGGAGTGGGCGAGCAGCTGCGTGGTTCTAAGTTGCTGGCTGGGCTTGAACCACAACAGCAGGGGTGACAGTGTAATTCCTACATAGAGACCACAAACATAACTAAGCTCCCCAGCGCTCTCTCACCAGAACACATATATTCAATTTTTACATTTTATATCTTTGTCATATATGCTCTGTCTATATACGCATCCCTGCTGTGCATCAGAGAAAGTACATGCCCAGGACCAGACAGAGATCAGTGTCTCTCTCAGAAGCCCAGCATAGCTACAGGTCTTGCTCATCCAACTAATGAAGATTTTCCAAGTCCCAAGAGGAAGACAGGTGGCTTTGATTTGTTGTCCGTTTCAGGACATCTTTAGAAAAATCACTCATCCATCACTGCATGGCAGCTGAATTCCTGTTTTTTTGTGTTGAAATGTAAATAGGCTTGCACAGAGAATTAACAAAACTGCCATCTTTCTAACTGTTCTGTGATTCTACAATCTTTCTGAGAGCGCATTGAAAGAGTCAGCCAAGGTGATCACTGCAGGTTGTTTCCAAGCCCTGAGATTTACAACTGATAAAGAGGAAAAGGTAAGATCAGTGCTTCCAATCTGGCAAGGGAACACAGGCTGAAGATAGCAAGGAACAGTATCAGACTGGACAAATGAGCCTCAGCACTTACCACCCCTCTTCCTGCCAGCATCTCATTTTTCATTCTTTCTGGAGACCTGCATCCTCTTTGGCATCACATCTTTTCCTTCCTGTTTTGATAAGCAGAGTGTAGCAACCCTTAAAGAGCACCCTGTGCAATGAGATAGCCAAGTGCCAGAGACGAGCTAAACTGGGAATGCTATTTCTGGACTTGTCCAGATTGAACACAACCAAATATTTTGATACATGGCTGCAATTTCTGGTTATTCTGCACAGTCAGCTATGGATTCTCCAGACCACTAACAATATTGTTTTATTCTTCAGTAAGCAATAGTTTTGCCTGATGTTTGATTTTGGGACAGAAGAGCATTAGTGGTGCAAAATCTCTGATGCCATTCAATAAAGATTGGAACATTTGGATGACAAGGAGGATGGTTCAGTAAAAAGTACATTTGCCAGAGACATATATTCAGTTCCTTGCTATACCACAGACTCCCTCTGTAACCATTGGCAAGCTATTCAGACCCAGAATTGCCCTAGCATAACTCCATCTTTAATTTTTTTACTACTTGCTAACTCTGAGCCTTCATAAATTGCAAGGTATGAAGAAAATTCAGCTATAAAACTGCAGACCTTTGCTCTTTGTAAAATCATGAAAATCCTGTTTTCCAGGTGTACCAAGAGTCAAAAGAATGAACATGAGAAAAAAAAACAACAAACCCAAAACAAAAAGAGGTGGATGGAAGCTCCAGTTCCAGCAATGGGAACTATTTAAGAGCCAGAAAGACAAGTTTGAATTTCCCACCGGTATTTGTCAATGAATTTTCCTGTAAATGTTGCTGGGAATGGTAAGATACCCTTTATAAGGATTTAAGTGTCCTGAGAAACTGCCTACCAATATGCTAAGGGTTTCTTGGGCAACTGTAAAGTAACAAGAACAACATGAGAGCAATATGCTGAAGTACACTATAGTCTGTGCATCTGGATGGGCATTCTGAAGTACAGGTCAGCATGGGTAAAAGGCTGCAATTTAAGCACTATGTCTCCAAAACACATACAGACCTGGCAAATTAAAGTAAGTTAAACTGAAAACATCTGTTGTACCAAGAGTTTTCTTTGCTCACCCATTCAACAGTAGCAAATATAACTGCTGCCACAATTTTATAAACATGGCGGAGGTAAAGGAAGTGCGCACACACAGACACTGAGTACATGGGCTGCCTGCAGTCTCCAGCTCAATGTTGAGGTTCAGAACAGTGGTCCAACAGTGCAGCTTCCCAGGGATTGCGAGAGGCCTGAAAACGTAGCTTCAAGGCATATTTTATTCCCACTGTTCTTCAGGCCATTCCCCTGACAGGCTGTCCTTAGGAAAATTTAGAACAACCTTAGTTTCTTAATTGACAGTGTTTCTTGTGTCCTTAAGAGTCTGGTGTCTTGAAATTGCTCAGGTATACTGCATTCCTAACCATTCTGGGTAAATGCAACCTTGACGCCATGGGCAGCAGGCACACAAAATAGCTATTCCAGCATCTATTTTCCACATAGAATTACTCATACAAGGAGGTATCAGAAGACTGCAGAAAATGACACTGGCACTTGCTTACAGACCCACTGACATCATGATTGCTTCAGCACATGGGAAGTGATAATCTAGAAATATTCCTCATAACTGAGACAGTTTCTTACTACAATCTGAAAATATGACCATTCTTCCTATATGGCTGCGGACTGCCATCAAACAGGGTTAATGCTTGTGCATTTGAGATATAACAAAACTGAGCAGCAGTTCCTGTCACCAGAACACCCTGTTTATTGCTCACCACACGAAGCTCTGGACAAACCAAAGAGGAGAACACGCTGTGGATCATTTGTTTCCTAAGGATTGCCCTGCTAAGACTGCCTTAAGACAAAGAAAACATGCAACACATGAAGCAAATCCTTCAATGTGTTTGTGTGTCACTACAACAGTACTGTGAAGCTGCTGACACAGAAACTGGTCCTGCATGCAGCGCCAGCGGTCGTTATAACTCTCTGTGGGCTAAAGGCACTAGCCACCACATGCTTGGTTCCCCTTCGAGTGTATTTCTCCTCTCTGGAACACACACCCCCTCCACCCCCACCCCTCTCCACACCCTCCCCAGAGCATTAGGGTCAGATTCAGGTAGCAAAGAACAGCATTTCTGTCCTAGGAGAAACAGAGGGAATAGAAACAGCAACAGTTGAAATGTGTGGCACAGGACCAGTGAGGGGCATGCAGTGCACTGGGAGCAGCAGAGGAAGCAGGAGCTAGGAACCGGCAGTAAAGCGGCAGATGCTTGCCACTACATAGAGCTTTGACTGGTCAATCACATTTGTGGCAGTACTAAAAAAAGAAAACAGTATGCTTTGTCTTAATATAAGCTGAGATAGCAGCAATTATTAGCATCTTTCACTGGAAGAAGCTACAGCAGGTGATGAATATTCTAAGGGAAGCAATCAAGGCAAGTTAATTCAGTGTTCAGAAGCACCTATAAATTTCAATTGCTCCTTAGAGCAAAGCCTTGCCTAACAAGACAGCCCTGTGACCCTGGCAATATATAAACAGCAAAATTCTAGTGCAGAACAGAAAAGTTCAACACTGTGTATTTAGCCTCAATTCCAAGCTGGTCTATGTGACAGTTTACTCTCTTTCTTGCATCAGAAAAATACACTTATCTTCCTGGCCAGTGGTAGGACACCACAGTTTGATAGGTCAGCATACTTTCAATACAGTGGCACTGCTTGGACATTGTTCTCCCTGTCCTGCTCTCTAGAAGCATATGGTATTCACAGCTGTACTCACACAGTGCATATGAAGGCTTTATTAACTACATTTCACATCAACTAATCATTTTTTCCTGGAAGAAAGTGTTAACTACAGTCTTCTCCACAATTAACTTTAGCACTGTCTCCAGAACTCCTCTACTGTATAGAAATAAAACACAGTTAATGGGATTCAGTCATCTTGAAAACCATACTGGTAAGTTCTACTGCACCTCTGCTTTTTGCCATGCCAACCTGAAACATGACAGTTCCCAAGTGTTACTGCATGAAGTTTTTCTCTGTCATATAGAAAGACCAAAACATGTTTCACTAGAAACCAGTAAGCTCACTGCAGTCCCAAAAGCCCTCTGACTGATCCCCCAAAGCCTTAACAAGCCTCACATAGAGCAGGAGGCAGAACAGAGAACACAATGACCCATGTTTACTTTGCAGTGTTCATGCCTGAGCTAAGCTACTACTGCTGAGCAAATCTGGGGCAAATCATATAAGTTAACTCTGCAGGAAATACTGGGGGAAAAAGCAAAATCAAGTCATGAAGTTCAAACCTTAACAGAAGTTTCCTGAGACAGAAGTGATTTATAACTATGTCGAAGTGAGAATGATCACAGAAGACACACAAAACCCAATGACTGCAGGCAGAAAAGAAAGTGTATGTTGCATCCTGCCTTCCCAGCCACTTGACTATATTGCCATGCAACAACTGTACTCCATGATGGAATGGAACTGGGGGAAAACAGAAGGCTCACACCTGAAATGTATTTCCCACTGGAATATGCTGCATTAAGTGTGTTGTGTGTAAACTACATGACACCTCAAAACCGCTCCAGAACACAGAAACACTACGTGGAATTATTTCTGGTTTTTCTCTATAAGCACATCCACGCCATCTTTCAATGCCTGTATCATCCAGGAAGCTGGGCTGATATCTTAAGGGAAGAATCATGAGAGTCCTTTAAAGTATGTAGACATGCAAAGACACAGACATCTGCCTTGCTGGATTTTTGAGAGTATGACTAGAGTTACGCACCAGCTTCTTGTTGATTTCAAACAAGACAGTTAGACTTTAAAAAAGCCAAGTAACTAAAACCTACAGACAAAGCAAAACCACCAAAACCCCAAATGGACTGAAATATGAATTGAGAATACAAATACAGTATTTTGTACATGTTCAGATTACACACAAACAAGGAGCCCCACCAGTTTTTCTTATAATGGGCAGGGAGATGAAAGCAATTTTCAATCCCAATAAGTGGAAATTCTAAACCTGTACTGCAACTTTAAGTTACATAAATCCAGTTTACGAGAGCTCTAATGCCTATGCATAAATCAGCTTATGTTCTCAGCAGTACCAGCATGGAAAGCCCAAGCTGTTTTACACCAAATATTCTATTCAGTGTACAGGAAAACAACATACACATGAAGTAACTGGGTAGTAGTAATCTAACCATAAATGCCACCTGTAAAAAGAGATGCTCAATTAATGGAATTGAGTGCGCCCTCAGCAGGTTT
>NW_009924397.1:9899-11003 GCF_000696875.1 Nestor notabilis | reverse complement strand
CCCGGGGGGGGGCCAGCCACGATTTTCGGGATCTTTATTCCTCTTCCTTGCTAAAAATCAGCCAGTGTTTCCCTATGGCCTGGCTGGAAGATCTGCCCCGCTCCTCAACATGCAAACTGTCCCAAACCACCACTGGCAACATCCAAATCCCTTTATCCAAACCCTAAAGCTGGGTTTGGTCCAGCTCCCAACCGGGGGAGGCACAGGAAGGATGGAGGAAAGTGTAATTTGACAGCTTGTCATAAATTCCCAGATTTCAGCCCCAAAAGAAGTTGTTCTGGTTTGGAATGGGAACAGACACTCTGGGATGTTGAGCCAGCTGCCAGTGCCGAGGGGTGAAGCTGCTGCCTCCCCGTGGAGCGGAGCCGTCCCCCTCGTGTTCAGCTCCCGTTTGACAGGGAGCATGTGTCAAAATAGCACAGAAATATAAAATTAGAGAAAATTAGAAGCCATTTGGTGCTAAAAAAGCAGCTTCTTTGCATTAAGATGAGCTGTTTGCATGCCCACTGTTTGGTGCCCAGTGCCTGCATAGCAGGACCCCCTGCTGCATCCCAAGCTCCTCCTTAACCATGCATAAAGGGGTGTGCAAGAAGCAAGAGCAGGGAAAGAAACCAGGGAATAAACCCTCTGGAGGTTTGTGAGCTCAAAGCGTGTCCCAGTGGGAGTCTGGGGCCAGATGCTGTGGGCTCAGGAGGGGTGGTGGCCCTGGCGCAGAGGCGCAGCAGCTTACACTGGGCGAGCAGCGAGCTGTGGCGTTGCAGGGCCCGTGGGGATCTCCGGGGAGCCGCCGGCAGTGAGGAGGAGGAGGAGGAAGAGGATGAGGAGGATGATGCCCGTGAGGAAGACGGCGAGGAAGGCAAGGGGCTGTATTTCCGGCTTCCGTTGAACATGTCTCTACAAACTAAAATGGATAACATGGAACTGAGGAGCATCGATGCAATGGCTGCAAACTTCCATACCTTCATCTTAGAGCAAGTCAGAACATTGAAACTCTGCAAAACAGGCAAAACAAATATCCTTATTACACAGCCTTCACCCATGGCCCCTCTTCCCGCCCCCCAACCCCGCGGCTCAGGCTGGCTGGCCCGCTCCCCCCGGACCACC
>NW_009924397.1:0-9361 GCF_000696875.1 Nestor notabilis | reverse complement strand
CCCCCACCCCCGCGGCTCAGGCTGGCTGGCCAGCTCCCATGGGATCACCATCCCTGCCATCCTCTCACCCAGATGCTCAACTAGAGCCCGAAACCCTCCCCACTGGCACATGGACATGGCAGCTCCATCAAACCCAGCCAAAAACATGACAACCTGAGGAAAAGTGAGCGGGACACCTGGAGCATCCCAGCACGGCTGCAAGGCTTGTGGGGTGTGACCTCGGCCACGCAGAACATCCATTGCAGCCCAACCCAGTTTCTCAAAGCATAAAAGAACCCCACTGGCACTCCCTTCACAGGCAAACTGCACCGTTACTTTGTGCCATTCAATTTCCTCCATCCAAAGCAGATGGGATCTGGTGGGATTTTACAACTGACCTTGCAGCCAGGCAGGGCAGCAGGGAATTGGGTCCGTGCTCCCATCAATGGGCTGCCAGGCATTAAATCCCCATCAAAGATGCTCTGGAAACACCACTGACTTGCAGCTGCTTCCTGGCCCCTTGTTTGATTCCAGCTCCTTGCAAACTCCAAACATCTCTCCTTTTCAACTAAATTTTCCACCAGGGAAAAAAAGCCCAAAACCCAGCCCCGGCTCAGCAATATTTGCCAAATAGAATTTACCAAGGGGGAAAAAATGTTTATTTCCAAATGGAATTTGACAGGTTGCTGCTCTTGTAGAACACGAGGAGGGCTGTGAATGCCGCCTCCTCGCCAGCAAGCCTTTCTTCAACAGGATGCAGCTAATTGCACATTAGCTAACAGTGATTATCTGCCCTGTAGGTTACAAGGTAATTGTAGAATCCAGCCAGAGTCTAAATATTTTCAACGGGGCTATAAACAATGCCAAGCTACAAAAAGAATAGTTTCACCATATAAGGAGGTAAGACCATGAGATCCCGCCAGGAACACGGCGGCAGAGCCGGAGGAGCCGCGGCGGCGATAAGCACTGGCAGCACCATGTGCCCCAGGTCAGAACCTGCAGCTGGCTCGTGAGGAGCATCAGGAGCACCAGGAAGGGGGTGGGATGGTCCCATCCCCATCTCCTGCTGCTTCTCCTCCTGCAGAGCCAAGGTGGAGCTGGTTGCCCCATCTGGAAGGTGTGAGGAGGGTGATGGAGGTGCTGGGTGTGTTGGCATCTGCATTCATCATCATAATTAGGTAAGCTCTGAGGCAGAAGCTCTTCCCTGTAAGGGTGCTGAGGCGCTGGCACAGGGTGCCCAGAGAAGCTGTGGATGCCCCATCCCTGACAGTGTTCAAGGCCAGGTTGGACACAGGGGCTTGGAGCAACCTGCTGTAGTGGAAGGTGTCCCTGCCCGTGGCAGGGAGTTGGAACTGGATGAGCTTTAAGGTCCCTTCCAACCCAAACCAGCCTGTGACTTCTGATTCTATGAATTAGGTGCCTTAAATTCAGATTTCTCCTCTGAGACAAGAGCAGGAGCAGGCAAAAGGCACTGAAAACACTCACCAGCACCAAACGGTTCCCAGCAAGGCAGTGGGGATGGGTGCTGAAAGGGAAAGGACTGGGGAAGCTGCAGTTTGTTCCTGGAGAGCTGGTGGTACATTTGGGGAATGAAGGACTTGAGAAGGAACAGCAGCCCCAGGGTGGTGGGAAGGGACCCACTTGCAGTGATGTGTTGGACGGGAGGACAAGCAGCTTTTGGCATCTGATGTTTGGGCATTTTGGGAGGTGAATACCGAGGTGAACAACCAGGATGGGATCACACATGGCCTAGAGCTCAGCCTTCATCATCACCTCCTGAGCTGCTCCCGCGGAGCTCAGCCCCCTGCGCTGGGGAGGGAAGGGCTGTGACATTCAATCCATCCACCTGAGAAAGTGCCTCTGGCTCATTGCAAGCCCATAAAATGTTAGGAGAGCAGTTTCAGCCTTGCTGCACATCCCATAAAATAGGCTGCTATTCCAGCAGCCAGGCATCCTGGCCCCCACCCACTCGCCAGTGACCTTTCAAAAGGCTCAAAGCCCAGCTCCAGTGTGCAAAACAATATAAAAACCCCAACATTCCAGGCTTTGCCTTTGGTTTCTCTTGCTCTAAACAGCCACAGACCACATGTGCCAACCTGTGGACAAAGCTGAAGGTCGGGGTGAGGGGAAAGGAAAAACACACACAGAGAGAGGAACTGAGCCGTGACTCAGCTGGGATAATGCCGGAGCTCCCCTTTCGCATCTTTCTGGTTTCCATAGTTTAAACCTATTCTCAGCAATGATAAATAATCACAGGGGGTTTGACACATTCCCCTGCCTCAGCCCCATCCTGCATAGAGCCCCAACACCTCCCCAGGAGCAGACCTGCACCCAAAGGTGCCTGTGGAAACCAGCACCAGCCATGCTAAGCAGGGATCGGGATCCAGGGCCAGAGCTTCACCCCTTGAGTGCCTGCACCAGTGCCAGGCTGCTGAGAAAACGTTGCCTCCGGCTGTTGCTCAGCATCTGGTGGGGGCAAGTACTCATAGATCATAGACTCACAGAGGGATTTGTGTTGGAAGGGACCTTAAAGCTCATCCAGCTCCAACCCCTGCCATGGGCAGGGACACCTTCCACTAGAGTAGGTTGCTCCAAGCCCCTGTGTCCAACCTGGCCTTGAACACTGCCAGGGATGGGGCATCCACAGCTTCTCTGGGCACCCTGTGCCAGCGCCTCAGCACCCTCCCAGGGAAGAGCTTCTGCCTCAGAGCTCATCTCAGTCTCCCCTCTGGCAGGTTAAAGCCATTCCCCTTGTCCTGTCCCTACATCCCTTGTCCAAAGCCCCTCTCCAGGTTTCCTGGAGCCCCTTCAGGCACTGGAGCTGCTCTAAGGTGTCCCCTTCAGGAGCCTTCTCTTCTCCAGCTGCCCCAGCCCAGCTCTCTCAGCCTGGCTCCAGAGCAGAGCTGCTCCAGCCCTTGCAGCAGCTCCATGGCCTCCTCTGGCCTCGCTCCAACAGCTCCACATCCCTCTTGTGTTGGGGGCTCCCATGTTCCCAGAGCCAGGAGACATTCCCACCACTCGGAATATCCCAGACCTGGAAAATCACCATTAAATCCACACTTGGTGGTTCATCCCTCTTGCTCAAAGCAATTTTAGAAGAAGAGTGAATTGCACAGGTTTCTGCGAGGGGGGTTTTAGGCTCAGTCCTGGGTTTAGGTGCTCACAGACATAACACATCCTGGGATGGACCCAGGGATCCTCCCCAGCTCCATGAAAGGCCAAAATCTGTGCTCAGCTTTTCTCCTGGAGAACAGCCCAAAAACTCCCCATTTTCCTGCATTCTCCTGATAATCCATTACCGCGATCACAACTGTCCAACCGTGCCGTGCCTGCTGCCAAGCGGGAAACTCAATCCTGGAGGAGAAGACCCTTCCCTCCCAGACAGCCCCAAAACCAGCCCCGTTTCACACTAAAACTGCTCTGACACAAAGCCTTTGCTCTGGCAGCCTCTGCCATCACCTGCCCCGCTCTCATCCCCATCTGGGACTCGCTGCTTCCCAAGCAGAGGAGAAACCACTCCGAGTCCTGCAGAATTGGAAATCATAAGGAAAAGGAACCAACAGCAGCACGGCCAACTCCTGTCGCTTAGTTTGGAGGGAGCAAGTTGATTGTCTTGGCTCCCCCCACTGCTGCAGATCCTCCCCAAACCCCTCCATGCTCTCATCTTTCCTTTCGAAGGGGATCCAACAAATCCACCCCGTGGCCCTAAGGAAGCTCTTCCAAGCCTGATTACCCTCACTCTTCAGCAAAAAAAACCCCATTAAATAAAATCAAATCAACCGAGTCTTATTTCCAGTTGAGGTTTTCTTCAATTCAGCGCCCAAGTGTCAGCATTTCCACTGCTTTTTCCTGCTAAATCCAAAAGCAAGAACCCCTTCCCTGCGGATGCATTACCTTTGCTCACAGAACTGGAGCATTTTGGGCTCATTTTTTCTCATAGCTCTTTTCTACCCCATTCCGGCTGTTTCAAGCGGGATTTTTTCCCAGTATCCACTCACTTGAAGCCTCAACTCCTTGAGTCATGGGATGAGGAGGGGAAAGCAGAGGTTTCTCTTTTGTACCCTCCTTGCTGGAGGGAGAAGGAAGAGACGTGAAAACTTTCAGTCCTGATGCTTCAAAGCCCAGAGACCAAGAGAACCCAGAAGACATTATATTCTAAGTGTGCCATAAATTTTCAGCAGATTCATGCTTCCGGGCACTGATTTATTACTTTCAAGCACTTGGTCTCATCCACACTGTGCAAGAATGGATGAGGCCATGAAGTGGCCGAGGGTTTTTTGGCACCACAAAGCACTTGGAAAGACAAAGGCCTTGACGGGACATCAGAGAGAGCTTCCACCTGCCACACACTGTTTATTTGAGTGCCTTACATGGGAGCCAAGCTGCTTTGAAATCCCGGCTCCTCATGACTCATCCCACTGGAATTAAAGAATTTCCATCCAGGCTCACAGTGAAGCAGTTCCAGGGGCTGCTGCAAAGTGGCTCCTCCAGCTCAAAGCCTGGTTCTGCTCCGAGGACGGTTGGAGGGGACAGGGATGGTGGAGAGAGCCCCCGGGCAGAGCTCGTCTCGAGCTCCTGACATACTCTGTTGGGAGCTGGACCCCCCCAAAGAGCATCAGTGTGTTTGACACCCCAACCAGGGTGGATGCTGCACTGCGGGTACCAGAGCCTGCAGCAGGATGGCCAATGCCCCAGGGCCAAACCAGCCCCAAAATGACAAAACTGGCCCCAAACTGAGGAGTCCTGAAAGGGAAAATAAGTCCCAAACCCAGATCTGAGTTGAACTGTTGGGTTTGCTGCTCTTTTGACAGTAAGCGGGTGCATAAAGGAGGGGAAAAACCACAACATCCCCCTCTACAGCTCTGCTCCAGAGGTTATTCCTGGGACACACAGTGCCACCATCTCAGTACAGACATTCCCTTGGCTGGTGACACAGGGCAGCAGCACCCGTGTCCTTGCTGGCGGTTCTCCCACCCTGGCACAGCCTCATGCTTTGAACACCAAAAGCACTGATGGCCAATGGCACATCCCAGAGCCCTGCAGCCTCTGCTCATCCCTGCGCCTCCTTCCTCCCCTCCCCAGCTCTTCCCACTCCCCTGTAAGCAAAACCAGAGCTGAGAGCGGGACACATGGTTCTGCTTTGCCTAAGTGAAAACCAGTCCAACATGAGAAACTCCAAAGCTCTTCCCGCAGCCCCAGCTTCCCCAGTCCCCTCCCAAAAGACCTGGCCACAAACAAACCAGACTCTCATCTCCAAGCCATGGCCACAGCCCAGATCCTCTGGGAATTCCTCTTGGGGGACCACCAAACCCCATTCTGGTGAGGAACCGGAGCCGGTCCCAGCCCCACGGGATGGTGGAGCAGGAGAAGGGGCCATGGTGGGGTGGGGGCAGCATCTGCATTCCCGGGAGCGCGGGGAGCCCCTCGGCTGACACGCCAACCACCGGGAAGCTGCGCCGTTCCCACGCTGACATGACATTTACATTCGGGCTGAATTACAGCATGTTGGGTTTACATCTCTGCAAACAGCTGAGGAGGGGGAAGAAGAACCATCACCCCCCCCCAAAACCAAAGCACAACCCCAGCATCAGGAGGGAAATGAGGAGAGATTTGGTGGCTTTGCCACAGCCAGGATGCTGCATCCCAACGTGAGCTGCAAGGCTGGGGTGTAGCTCTCCAGCCCTGCTAAGCTGAGCCCGAGTAGTTGCCATCAGCTGGAGCAGCCCCACTCTCTGCCCCATCCATATTCCCACCATTTCCCTCATTTCAGACTCCAGAGAGTTAAAGCAGCTCAAAGGCCGAGCCCTGGAGATGGCACCAGGAGGTGGCAGGAGTTTCGGGTACATAACTCATCCCATATCCCAAGGCACCTCCAGGGACATGCCTCACTGAAGGGCATCATCTTCTCCCCAGGGGCTGTAGAGCTGGGATTGAGCAGGCACAGGACCCCCAGCAACCCCTAGGGCATGGCCAGAGCTCTGTGCCAAAGAGGAGATGCCCTGTCCCATGTCCCATGTTCCATTTCCCATGCCCCACGTCCCTGAGCTCCCAGTGCCAACAGGAACCGAGGGACTTTGGGAGCTCTTCCAGGAGGGGATGGAGCACAGGGGGATGAAAACCTGATTGGTGCCACGGCAAAGGGGCACCTTGAAGAGCCATCCCTGCATGGCAAGGGACAGCATCCTGCTGCACTGAGCTGCACTGGCTGGATGGGCAGGAGAGGCCAAACTCACCAGGTTGGAAAACCCATCACCAACACACTGTAAATCACCTGGCACCGCTCCAGTGCTCCCAACCCAGAAACCCCATCCCTAGACCCATTTTGGGGCTGGACCCCTCCAACGAGCCCATCCTGGAGGGGTCCAGGATGGTGCCAGCCACTCTCACCATCTCCTGTCCCTTCCATGGGGTTCCTGCTCTCACCATCCAGCATGTGCCCTGGCACAGTGTGGGGCACCAGGAAGGCAATCAGCCCTGTGGGATGCAGCCATGCTCTGGGAAGCAGCACTGGCTCCTTAGATTCCTTCCCCAGAGGTCCTGCTTGGGCTGTCATGTCATTAATGAACAGGGAAGATGCAGTGAGCTCCGGGTGGGATGAATCCCACTGCAGATGCAGCCCTGAGTGCAGCAGTGTCCTGCTGGGTACCCACACTGGGATCGGCTCAGCCCTGGCTGGGTTTAGCTGATCCCTGTGAGGGCACATAAAGATGATGTCCTCTTCTCCCACCCTGCTGCTCCCATCCCTGCTGCTCGCTCCATTGCTCACCGGAGCACGGCAGAGGCAGAAACGCAGCTGCAATATCAATCAGCAGTAAAGGAAAAGGAGAAAGCGGTTTAAATGCAGCATGACTCTCACTGCAGCGTTCACCTGGCTCAGGGACATCTGCACAGGGGCCTGGGGACACCAGGAGACAACCAGCACCCCCAACACCCCCTAGGGCTGCACAATGAATCACTCAAATCATCATATTGTCATAGAATCACAAATGGTTTGGGTGGGAAGGGACCTTAAAGCTCATCCAGCTCCAGCCCCCTTACATCTTACACTAGAGCAGGTTGCTCCAAGCCCCTGTGTCCAACCTGGCCTTGAACACTGCCAGGGATGGGGCAGCTACAACGATTTGGGGGATCTTTATTCCTCTTCCTTGCTAAAAATCCCCCCTGGCTGGACACGGGTGGTGTGGTCCCAGCTGAAGTCCCCTGCTGACCCTTGCAAGGGCAGTAAGGCCACAGCAACCCAAACCCCTTTGTAAGCTGATTCAGTCAGTTCTAAGCAGCAGCAAGAGCTGCCTTTTATGATGAGATGAGTAATTAGAGATAAATGATGATCAAATGCTTCAGGTGGTATCACTCGACACATCAGCTGGAGCAGAGCAGGGCTTGTGGCTGGAACAGGGAATGAGGTGGGAATACAAACTGCAAAACCAACCCCACTGACACAGCCAAACCCCATTTGCTGATGGGCAGAGAAAATACAAGTGGATCATTTGAAATCACACTAAATCCAGGGTGTTTTTGTAGCCCAGGGCATAAAAACCCCACAGGCAGATCTCCACCAGTGCTGGGCGCTCATGGGTGCTGCTGTGCCCACAGACAGCAGCGTTATGTGCTGCCCAGCATCATTCCTCCAGCCCTAAGATCCCCCCTCATGCCAAAACCTGACGTCTGGATGTCAGTTACTATTTTCCCTCATTGACAAACCACCCCCCGTGCACTAAATCACTGCACGATGCCAAAAAGGGCCGGTTTGTTGGAGGAAACTAATTACTGTGGCTTGTTTGGACAATCCCAGTGCCTCGGGAAACAGGGCTGAAAGCTTTAATTTTGGCAGCGGGATGGAGTCCAGGGCCCAGATGTGCTTTTCTCTGGGCTGGTTTCGACACTGTTGGTATCTGTGAGCTGCCACATGGGCAAAACCTCCTTTGTTGGATCCAGGAGGGCAAATACGACAGAGGAAGGAGGGCAACAGGGCCCTAAAAGCATCAGCTCCTCCCACTTGGGCCACTTTTGCCTTCCCTGGTTTGTAGTTTGCCTTCTTTGTGGATTTGGCCAGCATCACGGCATGCTCAGCACCCCCAAATCCCTGGGGGAATGTCACTGTGCCTCAGTTTCCCCTTTGCAAACACACCCTGGGATCATGATGGCCCAGGAAGACTCCATGTATTAATTCCTTATTTTTCCAGGGTGCCTGTGGGAGCAGAGCAGCCACCTCTGGCTTTTCCATATCCATATCTCCAGTACGCTGGCACGGTCCTTTAATTCCTGCTCTCATCCCTAAAGAAGCAGATCCTGCCCTAACCCAGCATCCCTGCAAACAGGACAGGTTGAGTCAGAAACGAGTCATGCCAGGGGCAGGACAGAAGACTTGCAGCCCCTGAATGCTCCATGAGGGATGAGGGATGAGCACCCTCTACACCCCTCAACAGGACCCATCTGCACCCCTCAACAGGACCCATCCACACCCCTCAACAGGATTCCGAGCAAGTGCTGGTGACGATGATACCACCTCCAGCCCAGCAGTGGGAATTCCTCCCTATCTTCACTCCATTTTTCCCTATATATATGTATTTAATTCCCTTTTGCCAGCTTGTCAAGGCGCCCGCCAGGGATTACAGCGCTTTTCTAAGGGCAGAGACACCCAAGAGATGTTTGCAAATCCAATTTGCACTAAACCCTTCCAGTGGGATTTGGACGGTGCACAGACTAATATCCCATTTAGCGTTTACTGTCCGACTCCAGCAGCAACTGCCGACATCTTGAACCACTTAGTGCTGCTCCAGAGCGAACAGATGAGGAATTCCTCCTGAGACAGCTACAGAGGTGGAGTGGGAATGGAGATTTTGGGTGGAGAAAGTTCCAAACTGGGAGATGCTTGGGATAAAGAAGGCTGGAGATGATGGGAATACCTGGAGGCAGCAGGTCAGTGTCACCTGGACCTTTGCATGCAGTGATGCCGATATGGTGGTGCAGCATCACACCGATGGACACATCCCCTGAGCTTTCCCATCAAACCTGCTTGGGATGCCCTCAGGGACCTGAGGCTTTCCACAGCTTCCAAAACAGCAAACCTTTGCCCTCTGATCACAATCAGGATGCTGGTGTGCAGGAGAGCTGCGATGATACTGCCCTTCCCACCTGGCTGCCATCTCCTATGGCTCCAGTTCAGATCTGACCGAGCTTATGGATGAGAGACTGAGATCATTTTTGCCACCCCCAGCTGAAGCTGTGGTGCTCTCCATGCTGCTGTAAAACACTGTTTGCAGCCACCCAACTCCTGTGGAAGGGCTGGTACCAGCAGCCAGGTCCCTGTCCCTGCCCATCACACAGGCAGGGACAATCCCTGACACCCTGCCAGTGCCCTCAGCCCAGCGGGGAGCCCTGG